>NW_008613426.1:396-10580 GCF_000691845.1 Merops nubicus | reverse complement strand
CTACTTAGCCTAAAAGATCTTTACCAATCATCTGCACCCTGTTGGAGTAAAACAGCAACATGACACAGAGTGTCAGGATTCTGTTCCTGATCCCTGATGACATTCCCTGGTGCTGTTCCAGCACTGCAACCCTGCTGCAGAGCAGCCAGGATGGCTCAGCCAGTGATGTGGGGCAGGGCTGCAAATGCCATTGGGGACTGAGGTGCAGCTACAGAGTCCTAGGCTGCATGAACCTCTGCCATGCCACAAATCAGACCTCACGGCCCTTGAGAGAGGGGTCCACAGGTCATTTTATTCAGTGCGTCACAGCTACCACTTCAGCTCAGGTTCCTGCTTCTGCTGGGAGGAGAAGGTAAGCAGCATGAACCCTTTGTCTCTCTTATCCTAATCCTCCCAAAGGCAAACCCCCCAATAAAGCCAGATGTCAGCTTCACCTGCTTGTCTGGTACTTGATTTTGTGCATTTCTGAATGCTAGATAGAACAACATCATTAACATCTCTGCTCCAAAATAAATGGTTTGGAATTTTGTGACTGACTTCAAAGTATAATCAGCTTCACCTGCTTGTCTGGTACTTGGTTTTGTGCATTTCTAAATATTATATAGAACAACATCGTTAACATCTCTGCTCCAAAATAAATGCTTTGGAATTTTGTCACTGACTTCAAAGTATAACGGCAAAACTGAAAGTGGCTTTTCAAAACTGAAGGTGGCTTCTCAAACAGCCAGTCTTGGGGCAGGAGAACTGGGACCTATCTGCTGAGGGACCCAGACTTATGTGGTGTAGCTGCACCTGGATTACTTTCTCAGAGGCACCTCTGCAATCCCAAGACAGGGATGTGCAGCTTGAAGAGGCTCCCTGAGTCATCGAGTCCAGCCCCACTGCTGGAAGACCCAGGTCATACTCTGCCTTTCCAACACCAGCTGACTTCTCCCACTGTTATTGCTCTGCTGCTCCACAGCCTTGCTGCTCTGATGGGCAAACTGCTTGGAAAGGTTCACACGTTTGAGTAAAACAACTCACTGTACCATGAAGGTGCAGACTTCACCTCCATGCTCTGCTGGTTTCAGATGTGTGAGAGAGCAAAACCTTGTTCTGCTGCTTTGGACCCCAAATACAAGGGCTGCACACAAGGAAAAGCTCTGTTAGACATATGGTGTCATTTGTACATCCTCACTTTTCAAGCAGAACCATATGTAAGTATTTTCCTCCAGCTATGCACTGTTCCTCCATCCATGGCCCTTTTCACAGGTATGGACAACCACTCTTATTCCAAGGGTAAGGCCACCTGGAAGATACTCCAGGCAGGCTCAGTTGGAGTTTTTAATATTTTCTTTATCTCATGGTAAGTGGGAGACAGGCAAACTGGCATTCACCAAAAGCAAGGCGAAGAGGTATGGAAGAGGTGAACCCCAGGTACCATGCAGTATCATATCTGGGCAGCCCTGCCAAATCTATCCACTGTTTGCATCATTGATAGCATCTGCCATAAAGCCTGTTTTTTTCAGAAAATGGAAATGGGGTCAGGAGCAGAGACCTCATCAATTAGCATATGCCCTGGGTGCCAAATGGTATGTAACATGTAATTGAATCTTGAGCATCACTGAGACCGTAGTCATCTCCCAGTTCAGTCCAAGGTGAATGTTAATTGAGACTGCAGCACTCTCCAGGATGGCATGCAGTAAACAGAGAGCTTTCTCATAGCCCAAAATGTCATAAATCCTTTACCATCCAGTTGCCTGTATTGCATTTCTCTGTATATCTTGATGTAACAACTCTATTTCTCCAGGCTCTGTGAAATATAATTTAATGGAGCATACTCACAACCACTGAAGCCCTAAAAATTGAGGAACAAGAAGAAAAGATAGGTCTGGTAGATTCATTTTCTTGGGAGTTTATCAGCCGTAGATAAGCACCTTGTTTTCTTGATTCTTCCTGGCTTTTTGTGACTACAACCTGAGAAATACCTTGACTGTTTCAGAGGCTTCAAAATGTTTAACCAGAGAGACAAATTGACGTCAAAGAAAATAAGTGGCTTTCTGCTATATACACATTTTTGTCACAATCTCTCAGGAACTCTTTCTTTACAAGTAAAAGGTATTCTCAAAAGCCCTTATTGTAAAAACTGCAAACAAAGGAGAGCTTAATTTGCCTTTACCATAGTTACAACAGTGAGGTCCCTCATCCTGTCAGGCATCAATACACTGTTAAAGGTATCTGCCCTCCTTCCCTAAGAACTTAAAACCTTTTTTGGCTGACTTTAGCCCAACATATTCAGAAAGGCAGAGGACGAGTGCAACAGAAGGATTAGATTTTTACCATCTTCAAATCAGAGGACCCTGTTAAGTCCACAGTGGATGACTTGGGACCATCTCCCAGGCAGACAACTCTGTTTTGAGTAAGGAAGGGGGGGCAGAGGACATTCATTAAAGATGACATTGATTATCTCTGCTCAAGAATTCACAGGTGTGTTCTCTGCTCTCTTTGCCCTTTTGGAAAGTTAAAGCCAGGAGCGAGCAGATAATATCATGTCCTCATGACCTGAAACCAGGACCACCCCTCCTTTGCTCAGTACCAGGGCAGGAGGAGCAGGTTCCCAGGGGATACAGCGATGCCAGTTCCAGGATGAAACCTCCTCATCCCTAAAGGTGTATCACATCCCAAGGTCTGTTCTCATAGTGATTCATTCCAAAAGCTGGCAGCAAGTTTTCACTAATCTATTAAAAAGTCTAATGTTTCTCATGACTTTTGCTAATTTGATATATGTACAAAGTGAAGGGGAAGATGAAATTCTTTCATCTTCCCCTTCACTGCCTTAATTTTCTACACTATTTCCTTCAGCACATAAGCCTATATCACCCCATACCATCCTTCCAGCTGACATGTGACACAAAGCATTTAGTGCCATTAAAAAAAGTTTGCATGCTCATACTAAAGGACTGAATGAACTTTGCATACACAGAACCCAGCCCTGAAAGACAATTTGCTCTAGACTGGAAAAATTAGCAATTTAACGTCAGGCAACTAAATTAGAATAGCTCCAGAGAGAAAAGAAGTGAGCAGCATTTTATTCCATTGAAAATGCAGGTGAGAAAGGCAAAGAATGACTGCCCACTTGGAGATCAGCAAGAATATGATCCTTAATACTTCTTACTCTTGCATAAATGCCTTTGGTAATTAAAAGACAAATAAGATGCTTCTTTCTCCTGTTACAGATAGACCCTCCAGGAGCAGAGAATCCCTTTACCACTCTGCCTGGGAAACAGGATCAGTCTCCAACTGACTCAATAAAATAGTGCACATAAGGAAAAACTATTTCCTGCCACAAGCAAAGCCTTCCTTTTAATTTATGATCTAATTTCATTTTTTAATTATGATTTAGTATGATTTAAATTTATGACTTTTAAAATCTAGGAAGACAAGTGCCCATACGGCTTGCTTGCAGGTTAAAATCAAGTCATATTTTGTTTGGGGTTTTGTGTGGGGCTGGGAAAAGGAAACTCTCAAAGCCATAAGGATACTTAGACTAATTCAGATAGGATCAAGTGTGTGTATCATTTACATTTCCCATGGGTCTGCAGATTATAGGGTTATTTATATCAATGTAAAGCAAAGACATCACAACCTGGGATCAGACCCAGAGCCTGTCAGCTGAATCTGCCCTTTAAAAGTAAGATAAAAGCAAGCAAGGAGAATGAATAAAATACTTACAAGCAGGAAGATATGGGGATGCAAACCAAATGTCCAATGTGCAGGATGTGGTTAGTTATCACGCCCAAATCTAAAAGGATTGCATACTGGAAAAGGTCCTATAAAAAAGCAAATGAAAGCTGAAGAGTTTAGCAATAAAATTACTAAATTTATAGTAAAAATTAATTGTAAAATTAATTAAGAAAAGAGGGAGGAAAAGTGATTAATTTTTACTACTCTCGGTGCCAGAAATTTCAGAAAAAAAAAATAAACCAACTGGAATCCTGGCTTGTGTGTTACTCCTGCTAGCCACATCCTTCTGCTGTCCAGTTACAGCCCTGCATGTACCATATCAAAACCAGATCTTGATTTCTGCTTTAAAGCCATGCCTTGGTAACACCTTTCTCCTCTTCTTTGGCAGAGTGCTCCAGGACCAAGATACCCTGCTGTCCCCTGGCACCTCTTTAAGAACTGGAGCACTCTGTCTGCACTCCAATTCATTTCACATTATCCCCTAAAGACTCCTGCCTGGAATCAGGTCGTTCTGGATTACACACCATTATTTATTTATTCTCTTTATTTCAGATAGTCTGCAACATAAGTTCACTCACCAGAAATCCCCAAACTGAATACTGTATATGCACAAGGATAGCTAACAGATTTTTGTGTGCTACATTCATTCAATACCTAAAATAAATATGTGGCTGCTGAACTGTTTTTGATAAAGCAAATTAAATGGATTTTATATGAAGAAACAATCCCAGACAATGTGGATTAATGAAAAAATAGGGCCACTTTCAAAAAGATCCTCCCCCCCTCCCCAGGAAAGAAAAGACACTTGCACAATCATTACACATCTCAGAGCTCTACCCTTTCAGCACATTTGGTTTGAACTGCATTAGAGAAGCAGATCTCTGGGGATGAATGTTAATGCATGGTTGTGTTGCTTTCATCCCTTCAATCACTGAATGGTTTTAGGCTGTCCAAGTTCAATAAAGAAAATTATCCAGTGCAGCTGTTAAAAGCCAGCATTGCTGAAATCCAAATGTTTTGATAACATTGATTATACTAATGTTCCACCTCAAGGGAGCCAGACAGTTTCCTGATCCCCTCCCTGTACAGGAAAGGTGGGAGGCTGCAGGTGAACCCCGAGGTCAGCCTCCCTAGAGAAGGTCCCAGCACACCCTCTGGATAAGAGGGCTTGTCCCCTGTCACCTTGCCCAGAAGCACACAGGCTGAAGCAGGTGGTGGTACTGGGGTGGAGAGGGGGATGCAACAGCCCTCATAGACTTTCTCTGGCAAATCTCCCTCATAAAACAAAGAGGTTGATCTTATGCCCCTCAGTTTTGTCTCCTCATAGCATAGACCTTCCCTTTGTTCCTTTTAGAACAGCTCTCTTGAGGAAAAGAGGCACAGATCTCTACAACAGGGTATCTTCAAACAAGACAAATATAAAGTATTTTGCTCCTTTCCCAGCCCTCTTTTGTCTCTGCAGAATCTTCTTTAGTCCATCTGCCCCCAGATACACAGAACGCTGCTCTTGCCCATTTAGCTCCTCATTCATCACCAACACCCCAATCCCTGGCAAGGGAAGGGACTGGAGCCTACCCACCCTTGAGCTGATTAAACCCACCAGAGAGGCAGTGCCAAACACAATAAGGCCTCCAGGCTCTTTAAATGCCTGTATTCATATTCAAATGACATGTACACAGTGAGAGGGAGAGGTCTGAGCTTTTAATTACCTTTGAAGAACATAGAAATATCTGGACCAGAACATCAAGAAGCTTATCTATAGGAAACCCCTTGGCATGCACTGTTGTATCCCACGGTCCTTCACCCTTGCAGCAGTCTAATGCCCTTCACAGCTATTGCCACAGTCTCAGCAACAACACTAGCCCCCAGCTGAGGCTTGTGCTGACCATATTCTGGCACAGCAAGGTTTGGCCCAAACACTGTTTTCACTCCCATCGCCACGAAGGGTCCTGGGGAGCAGGGACCTGTCTCTTTCCTGGATCTCTCAGCATGGGAATGGGGAAAGAAGTCTCACTGCTGTACATCTGGGACCTCAGATGGGGAATGGGGCCCTCCCTGGTACTGCTTCCCATGGCATGGTGAATCTAAATCTCACCCAAAGGACACGCAGTCACCAGGGAAATCAGCCTCCTTCCTTGTTTTCCTAAAAATACTTACTTCCCACTTGTGTTGAAAATTTCCAGTGACAAATCACAGGTTGCTGAAAGAAAAAACCAACAAACCACCAAGATTCAAAAGCCCACTCCTCATTAACCATAGTGATAGGTCATATTGATTTCTCAGTGTCCACTTGCAGCTTTGTTCCCTGTAGTCCCACTCTGCATAACTCTTGTTCCTGTTGGCCACTTCCAGCTCAATTGAACTCAAAGCAGAAACCTCAAAGACAGTCGAGCTCCTAAAGTTTAATGACAGCAGATGATCAGGAAGAGGAGACACAAAGGTTCACACAGCCATTTGGTTCCCCCTAATAGCCTTACATGTTGGTAATTGACTTCTACAGTCTAACACAGCCTCTGAGATGTCACTGCCAAAGTAACAGACCACGGGTGCCTGTGGGGGCACGCAGGCTGGAAGGAGGTCCAGGGCAAGGTTAGCCAGGGAAGAGGAAGGAACCAACAGGCATCAGGATTCTTTAACTTCTGTAGTTAGAGGAATGACTTGTTGTTTGTTTTCTTGCAACTCCAAATTCAAAAGTTTTGTCTGAAGAGAAAATTTAATGTAGGGTGGAATGCCTGCTTAATTAGATGTATTTTTTCATTAGAAAGAAAAAAAGGCAAAAAAAAGAGGGTTAATCACTGAAAAAAACTCTGTTTCCCTCAGTGGAACAAGTATATGGCAGTATTTCAGCTGCTTCTGTCTTGTTGTCTCCTTTCACGTTTGAGTCATCCCACTTCTGCTACCCCTCCATGCTGAGGCTACAAGTGGCTGTGTGGAGCATCCCACCAACACAGCCCCTCTGGGAGATGTCACCCAGCATGTGTAAGAGGGTGGCTGGTGGTGACGTAATTAATCTCAGAACAAACAGAAGTTAATTAAGCTCTGCTAGCTCAGGCCTGACTCTTAACATGAGTTCCCAATAACCATCTTTTCTGTTTGAGACAACTAGACCAAGGCTGGGCTCCACGCTTGGGGCTGTGCACTGTGGTCACCCTCCCTGAAGCTGCATGGACTTCTCATGGGGCAGTGCTCCACCTCCTCCACATTGCTTACTCAGAGCAAAAACTACTAGCTAAAATATCAAGCCCCAGGGCAAGCAGTCCTTGTTATCAGAGCTTGCTTTCATCTCCATCACACTTATCTGTGAAACTAACACCGTGCAGGGCTCAGGTCCTCAAGTTCAGCATCCCTCTGGGTAAAGGGGGATAAACCCTCAGACATACCAGGCACTACTACCTCCTCCACCTACCACGAATAGTTTTAGGACAAAATGTGGCTAAATCTGGAAGTGAATGGATTGAAGGTCTCTACTGTCCCCTGCAGCACGGAATCCCACCTGCTGTCAGATGAAGTGGCTGCACACAGGAGCATCACTGAATGCCCCCGTCTCTTGTACTCCACAGGAGCATGTCCAGCCCCATCGTGGAAGCCTTCCCTACAGACTTCAGCAAAGGACTCTGCTGAGCACTACATGGCCCTTAACTCTGCCAGTCAATGGGATTATTCGTGCTTAATTAATGAAGTTGTGACCCAGTAAGTAGAGTCCAGGCTAGTAAGAAAATACTATCCTATGGTAAAATTCTGCTGGCACATTGTTTTCAATGTATTTTATAAAACCAATGTATATTTTCCATATCAAACCCCAAAATGTCGAGCACATTTCATTTTAACCTCCTCAGAATTCTCGACACATAGGGCTAGGACAGAATTGTGTACACTTGATCCAATGGAAACCTCTGTTAATGCATCATTTTCTTTCAGAATTTTTTCTCCCCCGAAAAAAAAGCAGATTCAGTACCAACTATGTACTGTGAACTTAAATGTCAAGGGAATTTTAGGCATAGATGTGCTACCCCAGGAACTCTGCTTGCTGTAACTGTGCTTCCAGACTCAGACCCCTCAGCCTGCTTTGCCAAGAGATGTAAAGAAACTGCCTTCTCCTTCCATTCTGCTTCCCCTCAACAGAATAACAACAGAGACCTCCGTCCTCAGGCCGTTCCTTGCTCCACCACGCAGGCTGCATGCCCTGCCTGGACAACAGGACTGTGGTATTATCACCTCTGTGTTTGTGTGCAGAGCATTTGCACCTTGCCACTGTCTGCAAATCAGTCTGCAGGAACTTAGGCAAAGATACATCACTGCTGCAAAGGGAGCTGCAGCGAGCCATGCTGGAACGTGTAAGCATAAGGGGGCAGGGTTGCTCCTGAAATGCCAAAAAAGAGCAAGTGAGGGTAACAGACTGTGGAAGGAGAGCTTCTGCTGGTGCTAGATAGAGTGAGCTGTGCGACATTGCCTCGCAGGTGTCCTAGCTTTAGAGGACACTGTTGTGCTCAAATCCAGAGCCAGACTAACTCCAGTGACAGGGAAAGCAGCAGCACAGGTGAGGGCTTGTCTCAGCATCTCACCAGGCGGCCTCTGAAGGCATCACAACAAAAGCAAACGTGCTGGGGTGTATCAGGGAAATTACTGAAGTGATGGGCAAGGTGCCTGTACAAAGCTACAGGTAAGCACACAGGAAGCTCAGGGAAATACAAAGATGATAACTGGAGGGAGACAGATGCTGAGGCAGGGGCTCACAAAGCCCAGGGGGTATGCCTGGTGAGGCAAGGGAGGTGGTACAGCACGTCCAGGGAGACTGTGGGGGACATCTGAAAGGGAATTTGAAGCCGACGTGTGGGATGCAGGAGGGAAGGGGGAGCAGCAGAGGGGCTGGCACGGAGGGGGATGCAGCCCAGGCAGCAGGCTGAGGTGGGTTTTGCAGCAGGAGGGTGACCGACCGTGCCGTAACAGGATTTCCTCTGCGCAAGCCAGGAAAAGGAGGTAACCGCAGTCGTGAAGACACAAGGGGAGGAGGGCTTGCAAAAGGGTGCAGGAGATAGAGGTGAAGATGTCTTGACTTTATAGCATGTAAATTCCAAGTCTGAAACCTATCAGAAACACTGGGGTTTTCTGTAACTTCTCCAAGTAGTCTATGGTTGAGCTAATTCCTCTTCTGCTTCTCAGTAGATGGGGTGCCAGGGGGAAAATAACACTGCTCCCTGCCTCCGATGGGGAATTTACAGAATACAATTCATAATTTGCTCTGCACCAGTAAGACCCAATTATGAACCAAGACACTTGGCAGGCACAAGCTATCCCAGCCAGCCTTTTACATCTGAAAAGGTTAACCAAACACAAATGACAAAAGCATCCTAAGCCAAATATACTTGTACACACGCACTCACCTACTTGGAGATAGTGCTAGAGCAGACTAGGATGCTGAAATAGCCCAGGACCCCTGCCCCACCAGATCAAGGTTCTACAGGATTTCTCCCATTGACAACAATGCACACATACACTACTGGATATAGCAAGTAGTCTGCAGGCAGGCAAGTCTGCATGCTGGAGCAGAGGAAAGCTGGGGAAGTATGAGGAAGATGAGGAAAGCATGGGAAGCATGAGGGGTGACATGTCTGCCTCTTCTCCCACCTTGGGTGATATGGATGACCAAGTCTGAGGAAGAGATGGGGAAGGAAGGCAGCTAGTACCCAGCTACAACCAGCAACAAGCATCCCCCTCAGGGGGACAAGCCCTTCTAGACATTGTAACAGAAAGAAAGAAGGAGGCTGGTGCTTTCAGGTTGCCCTTCATTTCAGTCTGTTCAGGCACAGAAAAGAGCAGGGTCAAAATGACTGTAAAAAGAAAAAACTGTAAGGAAAGACATCCACCCTCCAGCCGGATCCCTTAACAGAATAAACTGCCAGCACAATGTACATCCTGCACAGTCCAGATTTTATTTCTTTTGTACATCTTTCTCCTATTCTCCTATAATGACCTGAGAACTAAATGTAATAATACTGAATATGCATTCCTAATTTTCTTTTCTTATATAAATGCTAAGCCATGTGGCAGATGCTCAGTCCTTTACCACTATTTTCACGATCACCCTCTAACTAACTATTTAGCATTTGCAAGAGCAGGAACAATTTGTTTTACTTGCTTTCTGTCCTAAACTTCTTTACCTCTGCCGAGATGACACTGTAAAAGCCTGCAGCTTTTAGCTAGACATAAAGAGTTTGAAAAGGGCATATTTTGTGCATCCACCCTGTTTCCTTTTTCCACGTTGTGCTGCTTAAGCTCAGCTCTCCTCCCAGTACACTGGACAGGCATTTTACAATTTATTTGCAGAGAGAGCAATTCCGTTCCTGTCATCCTCCTGCAAACAATGTGAAAGAGCTCACGGGTGGCAATCTGTGCTCATACCCACACAGCCAAAAATGTGCTTGCACCGCTCTGCACTATCAAACCCTCCGTCCGCAGCATCT
>NW_008613426.1:0-365 GCF_000691845.1 Merops nubicus | reverse complement strand
AGACCCCCAGCCTGTGCCTCCCTTCCCTCGGGTCCCTCCTTCCCGAAGCAGCGCACCCCACATGCCGTCCCCACGCTCCCCACAGCGCTCCCCTCTCTGCCTCCGCCGAACGCAGTTTCTCCAAAACGAAGAAGCGTTCGTTCCATTCAAGCACTTTGACAACCCACAAAGTCAGTAAGGACAAAAACAGTCTTCCAAAACACATTCGGAAACGGCCAAAGACAGGCCTAACACATCCCTAGGTTACACGCCCGTGAAAACGAAACGCCCTTGATGCGCACGGAAGACAAAACACCGGGAAGAGTCTCCCGGAGCAGCAGCGGCCGGCGAGGCACGGCTGGCTCTGCGCACAGCGGCTTCCAAAC
>NW_008613425.1:0-4700 GCF_000691845.1 Merops nubicus | reverse complement strand
GGGAGGGAGCTGGAAGGTCATCCTGTTCCAGCCCCCCGCCATGGGCAGGACCCCCCCACTACAGCAGGGTGCTCCAAGCCCCATCCAGCCTGGCCTTGAACACCTCCAGGGATGGGGCATCCACCACCTCCCTGGGCAACCTGTGCCAGGGTCTCACCACCCTCACCGTGAAGAACTTCCTAATGGCCTTTCCAGCCTCTCAGGTGAGATTTGGAGGTTTTTGTCCAGGTGTAGAGACTCACTACACCCCCCTGCATGCACCAACAAATCCATTGCCAAACACTCGTTACCTCCAGTGCTCCCAAATTTATTTGTGTTTCCTCTCCCCCTGCTCTCTACAAGGTCACAGACAGAAATGCAGCACGCACCCTGTGGTGTTTGTTACAAGGAGACATCACCCTGTCACCATGGAATGTAAGCTAATAGGAGAGAAAATGAGTTTTTTTACAAATTGGCTTGATCAACACATTTATTTTTGTGGCTGCTGTTGGGGGTACAAAGGCTTTGAGTGTAAAAGTGATTTACAGGGGACAGTTTTAACACCTCATCGAAGAGGATGGGCTTTTATATTATATGGGATTTATACATTTTTAGATTTACACATTTTAAAATTTCTATGGGGAATGATACTGCTGAAATCAAGAGCTAGATCATATCCTTTAAAAGCATCAGAAGACCAAGGTTTAGTTTTCACACTTGTGTATTTGAAATGTTACATTTAAATGTTATTCAGAAGAACACTAAAGTTACAAAATACAATAATCTGAGTCTGAAATAGTAAAAATAGGGAGCCTGTGTCTTCGTTAACAATGAATAAATATAACATTTAAATAGCTGCAACATACCAAATACTTATGCCTTAAATAAAAAAAAAAATAGATTAATCTCTCTCAATTTTTTAGAAGTCACTTAGTGCTGCTGGAAGCTTCTAAATTACAAAGCTGGAGGCTGACAAATATACAGGATAGAAAATGACAACAGAGTGTTGACAACACTCATCTCACACCTTCTGCCCGAGGCTTAACAGAACCTAGTTCAGACTTTGTGGTTTTGGGCAACGGCAGCAAAAAGGACTCTTCAAGTTTAGGACTTGACAGTGGAGGGGAAAATAAAGGGATTTTACTCGACTATATCCCCCCAAAACAGGGTGAAAGACGCAGACCCTGACACCCACTGCCCCAGCACACAATTGTTTAGGCTGCCAGCTTCAGTGCACGGCACAAAAATGGATAGAGGGTATTTCACTAATATCATCTATTATTGTTTTAGCTCGAGAACCCCTCGAGGGGAGGTCTGTAGCTGCAGTACACAGGCCACACCACCAGGACAGATTTCAGCCAGCTTCCCATTACTCCTTGGGCTTGAACACGTACTCCCTCATCATGGAATACAACACACCTAGGAGGCAATACCAGCACAGTGAGAAAGCTGGGTTAAACAGGGAATAACAGCTTCCAAATCTAACAATAAGGGATGCTCTGAACAACAGAACTGTTTCCCTTCCTCTTTTTTTATAACGAGGATGAACGCTGCAGAATTTTTCATATCAAGTGGATAGGAAAATAGACTGGATATAAAAATGCAGATCCCAGTTCTAGTGTTCAGCTAAAGTCAAGATTTTCTGTTGCACGTCCTGCAGGCAGACTGTTCTTACACATACACATGGCAGCAATACTTAGAGGAGACCTGAGATCTACACATCTCAGTGTGTTCAGGGACACAATTCCAGTCCCACAGGCAATAACTATATAAAATATAATCCCACAATATACATAATGTGATTTCCCAACACATTAAATTCAGAAAGGGTAACAAAGGAACGTATCAACACCAGATAGATGGCTGTTTTTTTTTCTTTGCACCTGCAGAACCTCACAGGCTTCTCCCATCTAGAAGCAGGAACTTCCTCTCAAAGTGAGCAGTCTATTGTTCAATATATGTCCTTAACAATCACATTATTCTAGAATTGTTACCAGTAACAACCACAACAGCCTGAAACATGATGACCTGGCCACTTCCACCCCCGGGATACTTCAGGCACCCTGGAGTTTGCAGCAGGAGCAGCAGCCTCCCCCCTGCTGGGTACCTACCACAGGTTATGGCTCCCACAACGAAGCCCTGGGCTGCCACACGCATGTGAATCAGGTGGAGGGACATCTTCATCTCCCCTCTGTGCTTCAGCCTGTACAGCCCGTAGCCGACCACCACGGCGAAGCCAGCCATCCCTGCAAGGCAAGGGAGGTGTCCTCAGGCACCCAGGTCTCTGGAGTGATCCACTTAAATACCCCAGGAATAATCCCATTTTGGTCTAATCCCTCTGTTTCTGGGGAAATGGCAAATCTTGGTCTGTCTGCTGTTCTCAAGTGTCACCTCATGCAATCAGAGTCGTGCTGGTTGGAAAAGAACTTTCAGGGCATTGAGTCTGTTCCCCCAGCAGTGCCAGGTCCCCACTGCCCCGTGTCCCTCACCCCACATCTCCACAGCTTGGGAACCCCTCCAGGGGTGGGGACTCCACCACTGCCCTGGACAACCCTTGCAGACAAGACATTGCTCCTCAGGCCCAACCTCAGCCTCCCCTGGTGCAACTTGAGGCTGATTCCTCTTCTCCTGTCCCTTGGGAGCAGAGCCCGACCCCCCCCTGGCTCCAACCTCCTGTCAGGAACTGTGCAGAGCCAGAAGGTCTCCACACCCAAACCAGAGAAGACCAAGAGATTTCCACCAGTGTTAAAAAGCCACAGCAGCAGCTCCAGGTAGCAGAGCTTCTCTGATACTTTTCAGAATGCCCAAGTGCTGCCTGGACCCTCTTTGCTCACACCTGAGAACAGCCTCAGCTGCAGCTCAGACCCTCAGCCTGCAGGCACACCCTGACGTGCCCCCCAGCCTGCTGAGGGTGCTCTTTGGGGGTTGTCCATTCGTCCAGCTTTCAGGACAAGTCCTATGTCACTCCTCCTGTGCTGTGAGGACAGAGGATTGAAGGCTGTAAAGTTGTAAACCTTCAATTTGCCAGTGTACAATCCACATCATACCTTTGTTTAAATACCAATTAAGAGTTTCAGGGCCTTCAAACTCACTCTGACAGAAGCCAAAAGTAAATTCTGCCTAAACGTGCTCGGAAGAACCCGAAGTTGCCGAGTTTGGAGCACGCCTTAGCAGGCTGGGGAGCAAAGTCCTGTGAGCCCTGACAGCAGTGACGGCATCTGCTGGCAAACCCCCAAATGGTTCACCCCAGGCGACCTTCCTGCACCCCCTCGTAGGCAGCTGGGCACCAAACCGTGCCCTCAGCTGCTCCTGGTGGCAGGAAACTTCTCCTCATCCTCCCTCTCCTCGGATTGTGTTAGTTTGAGAGTCCCTTTGCAGTAATCACAAAGTTGCCAGGGACTGTTCTCCAGAACTGCTGTCGAACGCCTCAGTGTCACCCAAACGTGGCTTTTTAAGCTCACCTCAACAGCCTTCCAGGGTTTATTTGGTTTGGATTTTTTTCTGGGGAGAAATTGCAGGTTCTGAGCTTCCTATTTAAGCTAAGACCTCATTTTTTTCCCTGTTTCTTGCAGAATACTGCCCCAGGCAGAAGTGTTGCTGTCACCACACACCAGGAAGTAATTCCAAAATAATCTCCTGCTCCCAGTAAACTGTTGAGGGCATTTATTGGCTGTGAAGAGGGGGACACACAGACCCACACTGCTGCACCCCTCCCCTCACCGATGGGTACAAACGGCGTCTCCTTGAACTTCCTGAGCAGCTTCGACGTCTGGCTGGTGTCACTCTCATACTCAGGGAAAACGGGTTCCTGACCGGGTGACATGGTGCCTGTGAAGACACAGAGGCTCCCTTCAGGTCTCAGGAACACCAGGTGAAGAGAACCTTTAGGAAAACAAACCCCCCTGTGTATTCCACCCACGCAGCGAGGGACGAGCACATGCATGAGCTACACACAGGTGACTGAACCCAAGGGAAGCCTTGGGAAGCAAGATCATCACATATTGGACGACAAGATATAAAAAAAAGCAGTGAAGCAACAAATTTCTGCCTTCTGTTTTCACAGCATTACAGATCTCAGCCCCTCAAACCCTCCCAGGCAGCGAGAAGCCCCCAAAAGCTTCGGCCAGTGCCCCTGCCTCCTCTTTCAGGACTTCCATCCTCCACCACACGGCCTTGCTTTCACAGACCACTGCCCAGCAGCAGCTCTGCCCTCGGGGGAGCTCAGCCCCCCTCTCACTCCCCACCACGGCCTCGCCCACCTCACTCACCGCTTCAGCGTGGCTGCGAGCTCCCGCCGGGGAAGGCCGAGTGTAAAATGGCCGCTGCCCAGGAGGAGGGACGAGCTCTGCAGCCCTCGACAGCCACAGCCTCCTGCGGGGATACACGAGAAGGGTCAGGAGAGTTCCCACTGCGGCCCAGCGGATTGCTCACCTGCCCCAAGAGCACCAAACCAGCAAGGCCACCCGCCTGTGACAGGGACAGCAGGACGCCGAGACCCGTGTTCCTCCACATCACCCTTCAACCAGCGCCCGCTTCTGCCAGCACAATTAGCTTAGGGACCCCGCAGAGGTCTCTGCCGGAAAGATCTCGACTAGGTTCCACCAGCACCCCCAGCAGCAGAGCACAGCTCGGCCTCACGTGGGACTGCTCCAAGCGCTTGAAATAAGCCACCAGGAGTTTCATTTCGGCTGACAGAGAAGATCCCCTGCGCAGCCTGCTGA
>NW_008613424.1:4051-15576 GCF_000691845.1 Merops nubicus | reverse complement strand
ATGTCCACACACTCCCAGCCCCACCGGCCCTTACTGCTAGACCCTGTAACCTTGTCAGGGTGCTGGAACCCAGGCTGAACCCCTGGCTAAAGCAGGCTCTGAAGGCAGGAAATCCTTTATTACTCGCCGGCTGGTTTCCCACCAAGGGCATGTGCCCGCTTCCTGGGACCTCTCTGCGCCAGCCGCCGCACGTATATCCCTTCCCATCCCATGAAGACAAATACAGGCTGCTTTTTGGGGGGTTTGTGTGGTTTTTTTCCCCTTAATTCCCCCAGTCAAGGCCTAGGAAAAAGCCACAGGGGAGCAGGAGCACGGGGTTCGTAGCCCGAGCACAGCCCGTGTGTGTGTGTTCAGAGACAGGCAGAAGCACCCGGCTCTGAATAAGCACAAGAGCCCCGTGGGCACCAGGCCCCCACCCCGCCACGCGCTCGAAATCTTCGTGCTGAGAGCCGAGGCCTTTTCTTCTTAGTGCTGTTTAACAGTAGTACCATTTTGTTTCCATTACCTTAATGACATTTCATCTAATGCACCAAACCGGCGGAGTTTTTCAAGGAAATACTGGAAATTGGATGTCAAAAATTGCGCAGGAGAGTCATCAGGCCAGGCACTCACATCTTCCCTGCTTGCCCTTTATAATGCCACCTCTCCCCGCGAAAAAGATGACACGATATTATTTGCTTCAAAAAAAAACCCAACCCAACAACACCCAAATCCTATTTACCCCGAATGAGCAACTTCTCTTATACCTCCATCAAACTGTTTGCAATTCAAATAGAGAACCATAGAGCGTAGATTTTAAAGGTCTCGCTGACAGAAGCCAACAGCCAGAGGGTCCCTCTGAGACCACCACGCTTCAGACCACAGCTGGAGCCACGGGCCACAGGAGATCAGCCCCAGCAGCTGCCCGGTGGGGACCCCTGCACTGCCCACGGGGTCACCTTCATTATCTCTCCGTGGCTTTCTGTCTTGGAGATTTATAGAGAGCTGGGCTATTTTACTCCAAAATAAATATATGCCTTTCACGGGAGGTGATTTGGTTGGAGGTGAAAAGTTGTCCTTTCGGTATCCCTCCCAAATTACTGCTGTGTGTATTTTTCTTACAAGGAATGATGCTTTATCATCTGCCTCATTTAACATCTCCCTTTGGAGGATCCCAAAGCGCTTTGGGAATCTCCAGGAGCACCAATCCCACTTTGAAGGGAGTAAATGCCATTCTCCCTTCGCACAGCCGGGGAAACTGAGGGCCAGGAGCCTCGGGGACGTTTTGCTGCCCATCCTTCACGGCTTCAAATGGCAGTGAGATGCCTACAGAGCCAAGCTGTGGAGATGGAGCCACCGCTGCAATCCACGGGGGCAGCGGGAGATGCGAACGCAGCCCAGGGCTGGCGTCCCCGGCAGCTCGACGCTGGGCAAAACGTCTTTGCAAAAGGGCTGGGGGGGATTTGCAGCCTGAATTTCACACGGGGGGGTCGATGCCACGTTATCAACCTGCGCTGGGCTAATGCTCAAAGGGACCTTGCAGGGTCTCTGCTCGTTCACACTCCTGCCCGCGCCCCGTCACGTTTATCGGGGGTGTTTAAAGCCCACGCTGACCCGTTTGAAAATACATTACGCTCCCTTAAAAACATAAATCCTCGGTCTTAACTGATGATCCCCTCCCTCCCTCTGCACTGTTAGCACATTAAGAAATTAAACGATAAAACTCCTCAAGATCCGATTGACCAGCACCGCGCCGCTCCATATGGCACAGCATATGTGCCCGGCCTCCCGCGCGCCCTGCCCCGCGGCCAGGCTGAGGTGGGCACAGCCTTCCCAGGCAAATTCGGAGGGATTTGGGTTGCTATTTTATTTCTCTCTTTCTCTTTTTTTTTTCTTTCACGACATTTCACTTCTCTGCTCCACCTCCAGCGCCGGAGGAAAAACCGTGGAGGTGATGTATGCCCCTAAATCAGGATGCAGAGCTGTGCTTTGCTTTGCTGGAGGAGGTCAGGTGAGGCTATTTAACGCTTTGCAGGGTGGCTCCTCAAAGATGATGGGTTTAAGAAAGCAACCCCAAAGCTACAGCCCCACAATCAGCTGAACAGCTGCTGGAGCCGATGGCAGAGGTGGCTCTGGGGGATGGGGCCCTGTAGGTGGGGGCTGAGCACCCAGTCAAGAGGGGAAAAGTCCCTTTTCTGCCTTACCCGCTCCACGATAAATCACCTCGCAGCAAACAATAGGCTCTGGGCCTCACTGGGAGCTTCCCTCGAGTGATGATGGGTTTCTGAAAGCCTCTACGAGCTTTTTCATCGCTTGGCTGAAAGATAAACTTCCTTTTTTTGTTTTGTTTCTGGGGCTCACCTGAATTTCTTCATGCTGGGAAGTGCAAGAGGCAGAGGATCACAGAGCTGGAGCCGGCAGCACCTCGCTGGGTTTAGCCCCGTGCCCAGCACTGCAGAGATGGATGGACAGAGCCCCTACCAAAAAACTAAACATGACCTAAACCAGCTTAGCGGGGATCTACATGAAGGAAGGGATTAACCCCCCTCACCCCCCATCCAGAAGCAACAAATCCCATTAACTCCCCATCCCTAGGAGGGGAAACTCTGCATCCACCGGCCCCCGAACTAGGGACCCGTCGCGTTTATTTAGCGAGCGATCTCAAATAAAAATCCCAGCCCGTGGCAATGTCTCCTGCAGAAGCTCCGTACTGAGAATTCATGAGGGTTTCTGCAGAAAGCATCCACATCCCCCTGCACCAGCCTGGCCGGGCAACTCCTGTGTCGGCCGCTCACCTCCTGAATAGTTAATTCCTGGAGGCTGCGAGCAGGTTAAATAGGTATCGGGATCCGATGCAGTCACCTACAGCTCCCCTTTCTGCAGGATTTTTTTGGGCCATGTAGAGAATGAGGAACAAAATCCAGCAAGAGAGGGATGAAAAAAATCTCTCTCTGCCTGAAAAACTCAAGTGGTAATTTGCTTTAAACCAGGCGAATTGCTCACCGAGACGATAGGTAGGAATGGCACGAAATGTAGTGGGGGGAACAAGAAGCTGTTAGAGACAACAGCAGAAGAAAAACTCTGTTATCTATGGTAACAGTTGGGACTGATTTATACAGTGTATAAATAGAGCAGGAGAAGCTTTCTCGATGTAGACACTCCGAGAGTGAAGTGAGAGTTTATTTTACCTTCCCTTTCAGGTTCAGCTTAATACGAACATCTCCCCTGGAGGCAGCAGCTCCTGCCCTGCAGTGAGCTCCATTGCACCAATTTCCAGAGAAAATGGGCCCAAACTTTCTCCCCTCGACGCTGTGTCATTTCATCTTCATTAACCCCCTCGCCTCCCCCCAGGGCAGCCCTCTCTAAGCTCCCCAAATATTATTGCTTTGTTTACTACTGGGCTTTGTGGCGGATGGAAGCTGATGGTTTAGATCCCTCCACATGTATTCCCTTCCACAGTTTTAATAATATTATTTCATCTACTGGCTGTAGAGAGAAAAAACCCAACCCACCCCAAATCTCTTGCACTCTATGATTTATTTCTGAATTTTCCTCGAGGGGAGAAAAATCATCTGAAGGTCTCCAAGCCGAGGGTTTAAAATAATGCATCATATTTAAGCAAATTATATCGGAGGAAGCTCAGAGCAAAAAGGAAAGATGTAGTGCCAAGCTGGAGCCTCGTTAAGCGTTTTGAGTAACAGAACATATATCTCAGAGAATAAAATGTGAGGGGTAGCAGTGAGGTTTCAGGGCTTGCCTCAGCTACACCCGAGCTGCTGGCGCTAGGGAGCCGCAAACCCCAGCGCGTCGTTGGCCCCCTTCACACGTTGTGCCTCCATCATTTTAGGAGCATTTGCAGAGAGAGATGAAACCCCCAAACCTGCCTGGGCTCGCTGGAATTTGCTCTGGATATTCCAAGCTGCTCTGCTACGGCCACGGCGGCCTTGAGACCCCCCAGCTCCAGTCCCACGGAGCCGTCTCCTGACGTCTACGTCGGCTCCTATTGTTCTGTAGGGCAGAGTGAGAGCCCCGAATCAGGTAAAAGCACTTTCCTGGTCCCTTTTGTGCAGTGTGCCACGATCTAAATGTCTGCCTAGCGTGTGTTTCCCATACGCAGATTCCACTGGCGGCCAGCAGCAGATGGTTCAGGTAGCGGATCCGAAAGCTGTCGCAGCCAGCCCCCAGCCTGACCTATATCTCAGGATGGATGCCAGGCATACCTTTGCTTTCCCCTACATCCACCAGATATCTTCAGATTTTTTTTTCTTTTCCCCCTTCCATCAGCTGTCAAAAAAATAAAAAAATAAATAGAAGAAGAGAAAGGAGGAAAAAAAAAAAAAAAGCAATACCTTCACGGCTGATATTTACACAAGTAAATATATTTTATGTATATACAGCCAGTATGAAATGATTTTTAATGAATTATCTGTGAGCGAAAACAGTTCTGTAAATCAGCAGGGCTGCAGGCAATTCTTACCATATGTCGGCTTGCATTTGTATCACTGGATTTGTTTTTGAGAGGACAAAATATCTGCTCTTCTTTCGTTGCTTGTGTGCTAGAATTAGGAGCTACATAACTCAGTGCGTTTAAGCAAGAATATTGTCTGGTTTTATTGGACTATTATTAATGCAAAGGCAAACGCATCCTATCCTGCGCTGCACACCCAGGCAGCATTGCAGGCAGGATGAGCTGCACGTTAGCAGGGAGAAGCCTGAAGGATATTAAAAATCCCTTTTTCCCCTATAAAGCTGCCATCAAACCTTTCTCTGGGAGGTTTCTTAGAGTAAATCGGCAACACGCGCAGCAAAAAAAAACCCCAAATAAACCTGCAAAACAGGAGCTGCACCCTGCACACATCCCTCCCTTCCCCCTCCGTAAAATAGCATCTGAATTCCTAATGGCAATAAGGATGAATTGCTTAATGTATGGAGGGGGTGCCTGGGCTAAAAACAGGCTCCACAATAACGCTGAGTTTTATTATCACTGTATTTACCCCCAGAAGTGTAAAGCTTGTGATGCACAACAGAAGCTGGAGCCTGGAATGAGAAACTGCCACTGGAAAACGCGGGTTACAACTTCTGACTGATCCAGCTTAGGAATAAATCGCCCTCCTAAATCCAGCCAGAAAAACCAAGATGAAAAGACGGGTGGAGGGGAGGGAAAGGCAAACCCAAACCAAAATGGCTGTGGGGATCTCTTCTTCCTGCTGTATTCCTGAACACTGGGGATTTTATTCCTGGGCTGGGAATGCTGCGGAAACACTTCTATTATCTTTAAAAACATTGCCACGGTAAAAATCTTAAACTGGATTCTCCAGCGTTTAGCCAGGGTTAAATCAGAGTGAGGGGGGACACAATGGGGATTCACCCAGGTTGCAGTGATGCTGGGGGGGAGGAGAAGGCCTCTGGTAACAGTGGTCCTCGCTCTGCTACGCCAGCCCCCGAACAAAGGGGGGTTGCCCCTGTTTGGGTACAGGGTCCTGTACATCGAGCACTGTGCTGCTGAATTCAACGGGAACGGGATGATTTGCCCAAGGGAATATTTCTAGTGACGCCGCCTTGAGCAGGGGGAAGGGAGAGAGCTTGGAGAGATTTCTAAATTTATTTTATTTTTTTGGCGAGAGAATCAAAATAATAAAGAAAACTCTAAAAAAATCCCCATACTTCCCCTTCTGCCCCCATTTTCATCCCCTCCTCTCTCGCCGCGCGGCGAGGGCGCAGCCGTGAGAGGGAGGATGATGGTTTGATAGTGACGTAATGCTGGGATGAAAAATGTCACAACCATTTGTCACCAAATGCCCCGTGTGCCGAGAGGAAGCCAACGGGACGAGACCGACGGGGCTGATGGAAAGCAGCCCTTCAGCTCATTTTTCTCCCTGCTAAGCCCCGCGGAGGGCGACGCGGAAGCGGGACATGAGCGAGGCTGTCACGCTGGGTAACTTTGGGAGGTGAAACTCACAGCAATCAACACAAATTTGGGGCAGAAGGCACTGAAATAACAGAAATGTTTTGGTGCTGATGTTGGGTTGCAGCCGGCGTAACGCCACGTGATGGGTGGTGCCGTGCTGGCCAAGGGATTCAAAATACCTCAGCTCACTCCTGGCAGTGGCAAAGAGGAACTGGTTTTCGACCCAAATAGCAATAATAGCAATGAGATACCAATCTGGCCTGAATCATCTCGCCCTGCTAGCAGTTATTGATTATTAATGGGATGATATTTGCAGGGCCGCATCCCTCATCCCGCTGGAGCACACAGCAAGGACTGACCCGCCCCTGATGAATCCACAGGCCGGTGGCAGGCACTTCCCAGCTCTTAAATTTATCAAGTTCCTCAACAGCTTGGTTTTTTTCCTCCCTAAAGATCCCATTCCTATTGGAATCCATTCCATTGGCTTTTTTATTTTTCTCCTGGAAAAGAAATTTCTCTGTATCCATGGGAGGTGTGCGCTGCGAACCCCAAAGGTTATCCTTGCAAAGAAAGGAAGAATAACCCGTGATTTGTTGGTTTTAAAAGCTGGTGGTGGTGGGAGAGAAGATGAACTCGTTTATCAGAGAGGATGGGGTGCACATCTCCCTCGTTAGCATTCGTCCCATTCCCTCCAGCAACGGGGAATAATAATAAAACCTTAATACCTCCCAGCAGGGCTCAAAGGAGATGGAAAAATAGGATTTAAGGAGAGAGATGGGGAAAAAAAAACCCAACCCCACTGCCGCAGCTGGACCCACAGAGGAAAGTTGTAGGTGAATTTTCTGTTGCTGGGTTATTGATTGGGATGTTAACAGACCCAGAGCGTGGGGAGTGGAGGGGGGTTGGACAACAGCCAGCTGCTGCTGCTGGTCCAGGCCTGGGATTAAGATGTGGTGTGGAGAAGCACCTTAAGGAGGGTGGCCCAGGAGTCCAGTGAGACCTGAGCCCCACCTTCATGGTTTGAGCGCTCAACTTTGACCATGACCTGGGCTTCCCCTTAATCAAACTGCTGGCCATCCTATCTAGTTCATCAGTGAAACTCAACAATTGATAGCAAATATTATAGCTGGGCAGAACAAATGGCACATTTTCCAAAATTCAGGAGATGCACCAACATGGAAAACTGGTGCAGAGACCAGAGAGATGAGTGGAGCACCAGTCTACCATGGGAGGTCTGGCCAAGGAAACAGTTGCACCCAAGGAAAAGTCTTCCTTCTTGTCTCGAGGCATGGCTGGCTGCAGAGATGTTTTCCACTTTTTGAGTCAAAAGCTGGCATTTTATGGGTGAAGAAACCAAGAAGGAGCCTACTGGATTTGGTGGATCAGCTGTGTATGTACACCAGCCCCATGGAGCATGGGCTGGGCTTGCTGATGAGAGCATCACACCAGAGAGCAGAGAAATCTTTAGCTAGACCCTCCTGCATGACTTAATTTATTAAAAAAGAACAAAAAGTGTTTCAGTCCTTTGCTAGAGGGGAAGAGCAAGGCTTAAACATCACCCAGGTCACTCTTGCTCATGGGTGGGGTGAGATTCACCTCTCCAAACTTCAGCTCTTCTGTTGTCCAGTGCCAAGACCCACTCTGATGTGTCTCTGAAGCCAGCAGCAATTTGGGGACACCAAGGAAAGGCTGAAGCTGCACATGCACCCCATGGTCACAGCTCCCCCACCCCAGAGGCATGGCCTCATGGCCAAGGGAAGAGGCTCTGGCACAGGTTTATTTATTAGCAAATACACAGCTAAATTCTACAGTATTTCCCAAATTAACCCAATTTATCCCAATTTATCCAATTTGTGGCTCTAGTACTGGTCAGGGCGAATGACAGATGGGAAATAGAGTGGTCCAGCTTTTTTGTGTCAGGGATGGGACATTTTTGGTTCATTAGCCAGTGCTGCCTCAGCAGCTCACCCCCATGCTTTACTCTCAGCTCCTTACGTGCTGGTAGGAGGGTATCACCACGGTGGTCACCAAAGCCAGGGTCTTGCAACCCCCAAGATATCCCTCAGGCAGCTCTTTCCACCTTCCCCCATGTTCAGAGTCTCCCTGGACTTCACCTATCTGCAAATCCACACCTCTCAAGGGATATCTGACTTGGCAATCAACCAAAGTCCATCTCACCATGGCAGAAAGCCTTCTCCTGTAGCTGTGTCTGCTCTGGAGGGGAGCTGAGGTCAACCACCACGTTGCTGTTTGACAAGAGAGTTGTCCTGACTCTCACCCAATGCAAAGACACTTCACTGCTGAATTTCTGAAGCTGTGACAAGCCCAGTCCTTGTCCCCATCTCCCTCTCACAGCCATCAGCAAGTGCTGGACTGAGAGCATAAAGGCACTTGTTCTGAAAGGAAAGTGCCTCCAGAAAGAGGATGAAATATTCCTCCTGGCTTCCCACAAATGAAGGGTGAGAAAGCAGGGCAGATGGCAGCTACTCAGACCACTCCACGTGATGATTCTTAGCCTGCAAGAGCCTTGTGGGAATGCTGGGAGAAGGCTTTTCTGCTGTGGATGAACCTGCTTCATTGTCCTTGCCCAGATTCTGTGCTTCCAGCTCCTGGTTTCTTAATAGCAGTTGGGTCTGGGAAGAGTGAGCAAGAACATCCCCCAGGGCTTCTTGCTTTGCTCTCCATTGTATTCCCAAAACCCATGTCCCTCTCTATGATGGATTCCTGCCAGCAGCAGTGAGATGCAGGAAACCACCACTGTAAGCCTCAAACATCAGGTGTTGTGTTATTAGGGTTGCCTTGGACCTCATTTTCAATAAGGTAGAGATTTGGGCATGATGGAGCTGTCCTCCACCAAGCTGATAATAAAGCCTAGTGCTGGGTCCTGCCCTTGGGTGAAAGCAACCCCCTGTAATGCTCCAGGCTTGGGATAGAGTGGCTGGAAAGTGCCTGGGGGGAAAGGACCTTGGGGAGCTTGGTCAACAGTCAGCTGAAGATGAGCCAGCATGTGCCCAGGCGGCCAAGAAGGCCACCAGCATCCTGGCTGGGGTCAGCACTGGTGTGGCCAGCAGGGCTAGGGCAGGGATTGTCCCCCTGGACTGGGCACTGGGGAGGATGCCCCTGGAATCTTGGGTTCAGTTTTGGGCCCCTCCCTTCAAGAAGGACCTTGAGGGGCTGGAACATAGCCAGGAAGGGCAATGCAGCTTGTGGAGCATCAAGAGCCCAAGTGTGGGGAGGAGCAGCTGAGGGAGCTGGGGGTGCTGAGCCTGGAGCAAAGGAGGCTCAGGGGAGACCTTCTGGCTCTGCACAGCTCCTGACAGGAGCCTGGAGCCAGGGGGGGGTCGGGCTCTGCCCCCAAGGAACAAGGGACAGGACAAGAGGAAAGGGCCTCAAGTTGCCCCAGGGGAGGTTTCAGTTGCCCCTGAGGAACAATTTCTTGCCCTGGAGGGTTGCCCAGGGCTGTGCCAGGCTGCCCAGGGCAGTGGTGGAGTCCCCACCCCTGGAGGGGTTCCCAAGCCGTGGAGATGTGGTGTGAGGGACACGGGGCAGTGGGGACCTGGCAGGGCTGGGGGAGGGTTGGATTCAATGGTCTTAAAGGTTTTTTTCCAACCTAGATGATTCTGTGATAACCCTGAAGAACCTCGTTCCAAAGTCCCTTTCTCCACTTAAAATGGAGGCCAAGAAAATGTCCCAGTTGCTGTCACATCATCTCAAATCACTATTTTTTTTATTCACTGTGAGCAACGAGCATCAGCTCTCCTCCTTGTTTTATACATGGTCAGCAAGAGCCAATCTCTTTCATAAGAGGACAGGAGCACATCCAATTAAACTGGCAAACAATATTACATTTTCCTATTACTTTGTGGAGAACATCCTTTCTGGTAAAGAGAAGCCCAGAGGTTATAGAAATTTTAAGGCTTTCTCTTTCAAACTCTTCCGTGGCTGAATCTGTGATCTCAATTTGAATTAGCTGCTACCTGCTGCTTGGGCTGTTTGTTGTCAGACGTCCCCAGCCATGGTGATACCAGAAAGGCTGCAGCACAATAGACTCAAAAAGCTCTGAGGTCAAGGGCAATAAAGTTTTAAATACAATCTCTTCTTGCTTGGAGATATTTTTGCACATCTATATCCTGAAAAGAAGGCTCCGAAGAACAACGCTTTCAAATGCAATGGGAAGGAAGTCACAGGGAAAAAAAAAAGCAATATATTTTGTAATGAATACGTTTAAGCAGCTCAGGTGATACTGTTGATTTGCTGCTCCCTGGATTGTAATTTATTAGAAATTGCTTCTGATGTTTACAGGATGCATAAAGAGCAGTTCAATGTAAATAAGGTGCTGCTGGATGTTTAAGTGTCCCTCCTGGTGAATTAAATAACTTTGTGAAAAGACTTCTTGCATGAATTTATTCCACTTCCTACTTCAGTGTCATCTTGGCTCAGTTAACCAGAGCAACAAAACCAGATCTCGTGTGAATATTTTACCTTTCTTGCAGGTTGATATGGTTTGGAAAAACCCCAAAATTTGGAGAACCTTGTGTGCTCTGCTGCCCTACTCTCCCCTTTAACCTGATGGCCCAAGGGACCTGGGAACTGCTTTCTTCTGGGTGAGATGACACCATGTGAGGCAGAATTGGTCCCTCCCCTCCCCTGACTGCTGCACCACTGGAAACCCTCTGCTGCCAAACGAGGAGGGGGCCCATGGTGAGTGGCCTCTGCCAGAGAGAGCACGGGATGCTCTTCCAGAGGAGTGATTTGCTTTGTAGGAGACTTGGTTCCAACACAGAAATAAATCTGAAAAATCTAAATACAACCATCTCCAATTGATAGGACCAATCTTGCACAGCCCAGGCTGACCAGGAGTAGTTGTAAAGCATGGATTCCTTAAAACATCTTCAGATTAATGGCAGGGTCTATCCCAGAGCCATCATTTCTTCCCGAGTGCTCAAGGAGGGTTATGGAGACCCAGTTCAGCTGGTATGAAGGCTCTGACCTGAGGTTTATGTTCTTGGCAATGCTCACTCCTGCCCTGGGCAGTCCTTGCAGTGCAAGGAGCCCTGAAACACGCAGCCCTGGTGGGAGGTATGTTCCTTCTGACAGGTCTTTTCCTCCACCACTCATCTGTGGAGTGCAGCAGGTCTGTGGATTGAACCCACCCACAGGCAAGCTTTAGGTGCCACCTCTTGCTGCCACTGCCACCTGTGCCCTCCTGCAAGCCCTCAGCCAGCTCTGACAGCACAACATCCCTCCTGCTCTCCCAGCAGTGCTGCCTCCAGCAAGCCCTTGGTCTGGTTTGCTGCATACACTGGTCACCCTCAGCACAAGCTCTATAACCCTCATGCTCTTCAGAAGATAGATCTCCTGACTCATTTTCCAGTGACTTAAACACACAGAATCATTTGGGTTGGAAAAAACCTTTCAGGTCATTGAGTCCAATGGTTTCCAGCAGTGCCAGGTCCCCACTGCCCCATGTCCCTCACCCCACATCTCCACAGCTTGGAAACCCCTCTAGATGCTCCACAAGCTTTGTTGCCTTTCTCTGGACATGTTGCAGCCCCTCAAGGTACTTCTTGGAGGCAGGGACTGAACCCAGGATTCCAGGGGCAGCCTCCTCAGGGCCCCGTCCAGGGGGGCCATCCCT
>NW_008613424.1:0-3957 GCF_000691845.1 Merops nubicus | reverse complement strand
CCTGCTGGCCACACCAGTGCTGACCCCAGCCAGGATGCTGGTGGCCACCTGGGCACATGTTGGCTCATCTTCAGCCTACTTGACCAACCCCTCCAGGTCCTTTTCCTCTGGGCAGCTTTCCAGCCACTCTTCCTAAAGCCTGGAATGTTGCAAGGGGTTCTTGTGATCACAATATTCCAGACAGCCCTTTAACAAAGATGAAATCCCCCCTTCTCCAGGTCAGCATGTCTTTAACTTTCTCCTCATGCTTTACTTGCTCTGAAGGATTTGGGCACATACAGGGAGGTGAATTTTCTGGGGCTATTCTCCCATGTCTCAGCAGAGATTCATGAAGGTATTTGTGCCCCCACCACGGATCCTAGCACGTAGGAGCAGAAATTTAACTGCCTGCCATGGAAGCCTCAGGCTGCAGATGTAGCTGGTACATTTGATGTTCCTCCATGAGACTAGACCTGGTGGTCACCCACACAAACAAGTGAATTTTTAAGCATCTCATGCCCCTAGTTATGGTGTTTCTTGGTGGTGGTGAGTCTCTCAGCCCTTCCTGACTTTGAAATGTTTGGGGTTTAAAACAGAAATATTTGTTCTACCTGTGCTGTTTTCATTCCAGGGGATTTAAATCTCTTCTTCCTTGACATTGGGTATAGTCAGGAGGTTTTACTTTATATTGGCAATGTAAAAGGGACTTAAAGGAGGAGTAAGCCAGAGCTAAATCCATCTGTGACTGAGCTAAATCCATCTGGGACTGCAGCCTCATCTGGGGGGCTACTGTGATGATACTGGTCCCCCACATGGAGCAGGGAGATGGAAACACCTTTCTTACCCTGAGGAGGGACCATGGTCACCAACTCATGGGAAAGGTTCTTTATATTCCATGTTTTAATGAGTACATTCATAGTAACATAGACTCATAAAATGTTTTGGGTGGGAAGGGACCTTTAAAGGTCACCCAGTGCAACCCCTGCAGGGACAGGGACATCTGCAGCTAGAGCAGGGTGCTCAGAGCTCATCCAACCTCCCCTGGGATGGTGCCAGGGATGGGGCAGCGACCACCTCTCTGGGCAGCCTGGGCCAGGGGCTCACCACCCTCATTCTAAATAATTTCTTCCTTCTCTCTAGTCTAAATCCACCCTCTTTTAGTTCAAGTTTACACTATTATCCCCATCTTTTTCTATTTTCTGTTCTTTATCTTGCCAGCGGCTCCATCTTTGTCCCACTGGCAGAAGCACCATGAGACACAGGACTTGGCTGTGGGCTCTGGGAGCTTTCTTATAAAACCTGCATTTTCTTTTGAAGTCACAGCTTTTTCTCATCCCTTCCCAGGAGCTTTCCTTCTGAGGGTGGTGATGGGAAGGGAGCAGCTGGTGAAAGAGGAGCATCATGTGCAGAGCACTGCGACAAGACAAATGCTCCTTTGCTCCAGGCCTTGTGTGATGCAAGAGGAAAAAAAAACCCAACATGTTTCCTCCCTCTGTGCAGGCACAGCCAAAGCTGGTTTTGTTCTGATCTGTCCCCATGTGTGTGTTACAGAGGTGCTGCTGTGTGGATGTGGGAGGGGTGACTTGTCACTGGGCTCCTGCAAGCTCAGGCTGGAGGGTAGATCCTCTACTCAGTGGTCAGGACATCCCTTTGTTTTAAAGAATGATATAAAATCATAAAATTGAGACAGCAAGCTGAAAAATCTCACCCTACTTATGCAATTGAAATTTTTCTTTGGTATTTCACCTCCCTGTCTGGGATTTCCATCCCCAGGAGATGTGTCATGAGCAGGCCCAACAAGCTGGACTCATGTGTGTCCTCCAAGAGAAGTGTGTCAGGGGAGACTGCAGAACAACAGAAATGGTGAGGTGGTGATGGGGAAAACACTGGCAACATGGAAAGCAGGAAAAGCATCTCCAAATGAAAAGAAAATGTAGAGTCATCAAGTTATGGTCTGGCAGCTCCTCTTCTGGTGGGGCGGCAGGAATGGCCACAGGGCTGTGAGTGCTCTGCACAGGGGTGGGCACGTTTGGCTGGGGCAATGTGCCCAGTGCTTTGGGCTTGCTTTGGGTTCATGATGGGTTAAGAGCAGGTGGATGAGCAGCTCCACCCCTGCTCCACTGGTCCAGGGGAATTCATTCTGCCTGGGAAGCTTGGTCACAGCTGAGTTTGAAATGATGCTAGAAAGATATCCTGGGGTTTCTTGGTGATTGTCCCCTGTAGTTCCAAATGAGATGAATTCAAAGCAGCCCCTTTGTAGCTACAAGGCTTTAAGTTGTGCTTCAGGTCATCTGGAAAGCAAAATCTCTTCTTCTGCCTCTTGCATCTCCTGTATGCTGAGCTTGGCTGCCAGAATTCAATCACCAGTGCTGGTTCCTGAAGCAGAAGAGGCTTTAACTTATTCTTCATTCTGTATCTAGGCAAAGAGACGTTTGTGATACAAGCTGAGTTAGAATTAGCCTTATTCATATTTTCATTTTACTGAGCAGGAGCCTCATGCTCCTTAGGTTTGGGACACCAAAGTCAATCATGTGAGCTGTGAAGGAAGAGGGAAGATGGTTGTTTGCCACTCTTGATGTTAATGAGCTCACACAACCTTGTTTATCTGAAATTAGTGCTCTTTTGTGACCTTGTGAATGATTTGTAGTGACACAGAGAGGAAAAGTGGTGCAAACCCAACAGGGTGGGGAGATGCCCTTGTTGTCTCTCCAGGACCTCCTCTCCTGCACACAGCACTTCTGCTAATGGAGCCACGTTTAATGGCAAGAGGCAGCATCTTTTTGCATTTCAAATGCTCGTAAGACCTCTTGGATTTGGCTTTTCTGGATTGTCTGGTGGACAGGAGAGAAGAAAGCAGAGAAGATATTACAGAGGGAAGGAGCTCATTAGCAGGCAGAGTGCTCCTGCTCTCTCCTTTCTTCTAAAGCCTGATGAATCCCACAAATAGGAGAAGAAAACCAGAAATTAGCTCTGGGAGAGCTGTTAATACCTTGGAGTTAGGCTGGGATCCTGCCATCCTGCAGCTGAGCTGTGGCACTGTGGAGCATGGACCTGCAAATGAAGACCCCCTGCTATGCTGTGCTGGCTCAGCTCAGCTGAAAGTGCCAACAGGCAGCACAGAACTTTTAATATTTATAACATCTCTTTACCATTAACGTATGCAGCCTATTTTTAAGCTGCATGGCTCTTCATGGAGGGACATCTCATGACTCTGGGCCCCTGGGGGCAGCTGGAAGAGTTTTGCAGCTGAGGTTCACACTTGAAGGAGAAGTTTTCCAGCCTTGCTTTGGTGTTGCAGCAGCTGGGAGGAGAACCAGAACCAAGGATGGGGGGTGGGATATTGGGTGGTTCACAGGTTGGGAGAGGACCTGGCAATGACACAGGCTCTGCCAGGGCAGATCAGCTGCAGTTGCATGAGATGTATTCACCTAAACTTACCCTGGTTTAGGTTCTCTTGAAAGCTGCTTCCCCTCCTTCTGTAGGAGGCAATTCTGGCAGCAGTTCTCAGCCACAGGTCAGTTTATTTACACAAAGGAGGATTTGGATCACAGCAAATATCACTGTGAGCCCAAATAAGCACCAAATTGTAAAGTAAGGAATAATTTTCCAGCAAAAAAATGAGTTAAAATTGAAGTTCTAAGGAGACACTAGAAGGAAAATCCATAGCAAGAGGAGATGAAACCTGTCTCGTTTGGATTATGTGATTAGAAGTTTTACTATTTTCAGTGTCACTAATCTGAAGGAGTAAGCAACGTCAGCAGAAAATTAGTCAACGTGGGAGGAAAATTTGGTGAGTGTTTTGGGTGTTATTTCTGCCCTGGAAATCAGTTGTTAGCTGAAAAACACAATGGGAAATTCGAGCAGTGGCTGTTTCACAGAGCTGGGAGAAATCAGTGGCTTTTTGGAAGAAAATTTGCGTGGGACCTGACAACAGTTCCTTTCACATGAATCCTAACATCTACAAATACTTGTTTTTTT
>NW_008613423.1:0-1325 GCF_000691845.1 Merops nubicus | reverse complement strand
GGTGACTCCCCCCTGAGGGCTGTAGAGGGCCCAGTGTGTAGGCCGCAACCGCTTCACAGGGAAGTCTGAGGCCCCAGGTGAAGGACGTGACAGGAAAACTTCCCACCCTACTGAGGCCTTCAGAGTATCACCGACTTTTAGTTTTTCAGGTGGGGAGTGACGATGTGGCCACAAGGAGCCCAAAAGCAGATAAGAGAGACTTCAGGGCCTTGGGGAAACTGCTTGAAGGATCAGGAGCATAAGTCGTGTTCTCCTCCATCCCTCCACTGCAGGAATTGAAGAGGGAGTTAACAGGAGGAGTCAGCAGATCAGTTCTTGGCTCCGAGCCTGGTGTTACAGGCAGGGCTTTGGGTCTTTTGATCACAGGTTGGCATCCACAAGACCAGGCCTGCTGGCAACAGATGGGCTACACCTGCCTCAGAGGGGGAAAAGGATCCTGGGACAAGCACTAGCCAGGCTCGTGGAAAGAGCTTTAAACTAGATGGACAGGCTAAGGGGCTGGAACTTGGTCTGCTAGAGACAAGGCTGGGGGAAATGTGCCAGTGTTTGTGGGGTGGAGTGATAGTGCGGACCCTTGCTCTACTGTCTCAGTGGAGGTAGGAGCTGGAGATACAGGGCTTGGAGATGCGTGGGGCAGCAAAAGTACATGGCTTACTGAGGGTGATATAATGGCTGGAGGCTGTTCAGAACACAGTGATCATGAAATGATTGATTTCTCTGTCCTTAGAGAAGCAAGGAGAAGGACAGCAGAACTGCCACCTTGGATGGCACACCACAATTAGAGGGACGTGATGCTAGGAAGGGCCTTAAACCTGTTGCCCTAAGGCACACGGGGGACACTGTAGCACCGTTGAAGGCTTACAGAGATGAGCCAGGGGCTTCTGAGGTAGTAGGTGCCAGCAGGGAAACACCCATCAAACACCTCAAGAGAATTAAAGGATGTCCCTCTAAAAAGGTGACATGGCTGACAGCCCATCTGAAGTGTCTTTACACAAACACGCAGCATGGGCAACAAAAACAGGAGGTGCTGGAAGCTACCCTGCTGCTGGAAAGCTACGACAGAGTGGCTACAATTGGAACTTGGGGTGACAAATCCTACAACTGTAATGTGGCTCTCCATGGCTACAAGCTGCTCAGAAGGGACAGGCGAGGAAGGAGGCGCAGAGGTGTTGCCCGCTGTGTTAAGAAATGGATGGAGTGTGAAGAGATGTCCCTGAAGACTAGCCAAGAGAAGGCTGACCAATAAACACCATAATCAACCATTTGTGTTTCATGTCCACAACAGCACTCTGTTTTCTCTCTTATCTTTCAGAGGTTCAGTAGAT
>NW_008613422.1:48892-63597 GCF_000691845.1 Merops nubicus | reverse complement strand
CACCTTTGGGTGGTGAGAAATGGGGTATGGGTAGGGCCAAGATCTGCCTGCTGGCTACAGGGCTGGAGAACAATCCCTGCAAGGATTTCATTCTTGGTAGAGGTGCAGCCACAAAGGACTAATGGTGGGAGATGCCAAGCTGGATGGAGAAAAGTGTATTGTGTTTTCCACAAGTGTCTTTCAATTTGAGTGTAACTAAATAAACACATTAAAACAGTGCTCAAACAGGAATCTAACCCCCAAAATTCAAACCTCTGTGATTTCCCTCCTCAAAACTCTCCCTGTTTGTGCCAAGTCCCATCATCAATGAGCCATGTTTCACCCTTCCTACATCAGCAGCAGATTTCAGAGCAGTACAGAAAAGACCAACATATCTTCTACACATGACACAGTCTGGGATGGGTGAGACATGGATGCAGGCCCAAGCAAAGTCCTTTTCCTCCAGAAGCAGAAATCCTCCTCTCTTTTCTGACTGGTGTATTTTTCCTGAGATCCAGCAAGAGAACTGCAATGTATGCCCCAAAAAAGTCTTTGTTTCATGGAGACCTTAGCAACAGGGTCTGTCTGGTTAGAGGTGCAGCCACAAAGGACTATTGGTGGGAGATGCCACGCTGGATGGAGAAACATGTGTATTGTGTTTTCCACAAGTGTCTTTCAATTTGAGTGTAACTAAATAAACACATTAAAACAGTGCTCAAACAGGAATCTAACCCCCAAAATTCAAATCTCTGTGATTTCCCTCCTCAAAACTCTCCCTGCTTGTGCCAAGTCCCATCATCAATGTATGCCCCCAAAAAAGTCTTTGTTTCATAGAGACCTCAGCAACAGGAGACAGGGTGGGGGTAAGGTCTACCAGAGTTACACTCTGGGCTTTGGCTTGGGCTGTGAGACAGATCATAAGGGGAAAAAAAAAGATGCTAGAAGTTTGCTCATGGGGTTGAAGATGTGTTCTTTCTCCTCTCATGTCATTCCTTGGGGAGTAAAAGAAATGGGAGACATCCATCACCCAGACCTGGGACAGAAGAGGAGAAAAGCAGCCCGTTGCCATGTGGGCAAGGGATCCCACCAGTTGGGTGCTTGCTGAAGGGGCTCAGCAGGGAGGAACTGGGGTGATCAACCTTGAGACTTTGTCCTGATTCTACCACCGTTTCCCTTTAAATGTTCATCAACAGACCACAGAGGCACCTCACAAGATGCCCAGAGAACTCCAAAAGCATAAGCAGCTTGCCCGGGAGGCCACTCATATGACTCCAGTGCTTTGCCAGGCTGGGGCATATGGCTCTGTTCCTGCCTTCCCCTCCTTCTCACCAAAGCCAGATGACAGATAGCAATTTGGTGCCCTGCTTGAAATGATTCACTGGTCCCGGGCCAAGTCCCAGCAGCCTCCAAAAGCCATCTCCCCAGTTGGCAGTGGGGACTGAGGACGTCTTGCTCTGGCATGCTGAGAGCAGGCCAAGCCTGAGGCACGTTGGCGTTGAGCAGCGTGGGGAACGCTCGTCCTGCCATCAGCCACGTTGTCCCAGTGTGGTGGGTTAGATTTGGGTCCAGCAGCCTTTGAAGCCAAGGACAGCTCTTTTTTTGCCTTCCAATGGGCTTTGGAACACGCCCAAAAAGAGATGTCATCCCTGAGCCCATCCCCACCTGCAGCTTCTCCATCCACCACCTTGCCATAGCTCTCTCACTCTTATTTTGGAGGGATGAGAGAAAACCCTTCTGTTCCCTACCACGTGCCACCATCACGCATAGGACATGTCACAGCCAATAAAGATGAGTCACCATTCACGGGACAGCGCTGGCAGGGAGCCAGTGCTGCCAATTTTAGGCTTCCTGAGACTGGTAATCATTGGAAGGGGGTTACATCATCAGAGCACTACACAAGCATCAGCCCGTGCTGTTCCTAGGAGCTGCAGGCCAGCTGGGAAACTGAGGCACAGAGAAAGAGCATCTCCCAAGAAGATTCCAGGCAGGAAATGAAGGGAATTTCAACTAATTGTGTGCTGCAGACTTTCTTGTGACATACCTCTCGTGGCAGGTTCCTGATTAGAACATAGGAAGAGGTGGCAGCACGCTGCTGTGCAACAGGGTAGTGAAATGTGTGGAAATTCAGCTCTTTTCATCCTCAGGTGGTTCTAGCGTGGAGCTCCAGGGTTCACATCAGGCCTCTAGGAGAGCATGTGAACTCTGGATAAACAGAGAGCACGTGGACATCAAGATGTGGTAAAAAAATGAGGAAGGTGTTGGGCAGGGACTTCTCTGTGCTTCTACCCCTGACGTAGGTGGAGCAGTTCAGGTTGAGGTAACTGGCTCAAAATCTACGAGTGCTGAAGGGAAGAACTTTCTTGTTTCAGAAACTATTGTTTCATACGAGTAGCTTGGGGTGACAGCCCTGACTCTCAGAGCCCAGCAGATTTACTGAGTCTGTAGAAATCTCCCCAAATGACTTTTGTCCTAAGTGGCATTTGCCCAACCTCATGCTCTCGGTGCCTTCAACACGTTGATGTCTTCGCACAGACGGTCACTGGTGGGGGACATCCACCAGGCAGGGCTGTTTCCCTATCCCAGGAGCCCATATCTGATATACCCTGAGGTGCAAATAGACATTTGCAGTTGGGGAATAGATGTGTGGTTTCATCTCAGCCTGCCCTTGGGGGAGGTGATGTCCATTAACCTGTTGAAGAGGCAGTCTCAACTCCATCTTGCACACACATGAACTTCTGAGAAGGCAAAAAGACCCAGGAGGGACAAAACCAACCTGAGTGTGACTTAACTGATGGATGCTGGCATGTCATTGAGTGCTGGCGTGCTGCACGTCACTTAGACCTTCACAGAGGGTACAAAGCATTTCCTGCTGTTATCCTTGGAAATCAGTGTCCCTGGTGCCTTCAGCTCCCCCCCTGCGAGACAGCACCAGCTGCACCACATCCGTTTTTGTCACTTTGTCACTCCCCCTCACAGAAATGCTCTGCCAGACTCACTCCAACGATGCCAGCCCTGGGTGCTCTCCAGAAGCGTTGAGATGCTCCTTCTGAGACAACCCCACCAGTGCTCTCTGCACAATAACCAAGATTTACAGTCCATAAGTTTAGCAAAGTGTGCGCTGCTGACACCTCTCCAAACACATTGAACAAAGACCTCTTGCCTTGGCCACTGAGTGTGAACCAAGTTGGGTTTCCTTCCTCTTCCCATCAGGCCAAAAGCATTTCCAGAACTGGGATGAAGTTATTTCTCTAATGGCCTACAAACTTTCTGTGTCCAGGCCAAACCATTAACCCGAGGTGGTTTTCAGGGGCCACGTTTGGTTCTGTCACAGACTGTTTGAAACATTGCCCTGACGTTGCCTCCTCTCCAAGGAAGGAGCTGTATTCATTGCAGGAAGTTCCTTCACTAAGCCCTGGCAGAAGATGTGGCTTCCTCAATCTGGTGACAAGTCTGTTGGGTTTCATCTATGCTAATAAAACTGAAACACATCAGAACATGAGTACAGCCACCAGATCTCTGTCATCCACACGGTTCCATCAGCACAATCCTTGGCAAATTTTTAGCCCGTGGCAGCTATCACCAACTCAGAGATTCCCAGGCTTGGCAGAGGTGTTAGCACGGGCCAAGGACAATTGGCAACAAGCACTCTGGATGGGGCCACCCCGTTTTGGTGGCTGAGCCAGCAGATTGACATGGATGTGGCCGTCAACAGAATGAAGCTTTGCTCAGTGACTGACCTGTAGGCACAGGGTCCCAGGTTCAAAAGCTGCCCCAGACAAGGGTTAGGGAAAAGAGATTCTCATGGATACATTCAGAAGTGGACAGTAGATCTCCTAGGGCTTTCCTTGCTGATGTGCTCCTCTGTTTTTCAAAGTATTGCAGTCCCACCTGCAAGGTCACAGCATCCGTTCAGCTTGGGTGAGGCAGATTCAGGTTCTTCTCGATGGCTGTGGCTCTCAGCTGAATTCAGAAAGAATGCCAGAGTAAAGAGGCTGTATCAAATCTCAGCTGTTAAAATGAGAGTACATGGGGTGTGTCTGTGGATGTTGTTTTAGGCCATCTGCCCCTACTCAGAATATATGAGTGGGGAAAGATTTTCATTTAAATCAAGCCATGTGTTGTTTTCCTTAGCAAATGGGGTGTTTTTTTCCCCCATTTCAGTGCATTCTAGTTGTATCATAAGATGCATTTCTCTTCTAAAGGTCCTTAGTGGTAGAAGGTTCTTGGTGGTAGAGTTCAAATATCATGAGGTCTGAAAAATCTCAATCTAGGAGGCTCGTTCTGATCTCTGCAGTGTAAACTGGGAGCGACTCTGCTGAGTCTGTGATGACATTCAGTACACTCAAGAATCTGAGCAAAGAGCTGACTGCTAAAACTTGTGTCTAAAGTGGCCCTCAAAAAGTGAGGCTGTTGAGTGTGTGATGTGATTTTTCCTCCAAGGGCAACTCCTCTTGGATTTTGCCATCTTATTTTGCTCTGTTAAAGTTCTTCTCAGTTCAAGGCATCAGGTTTTCTGTTCAGGTGGGGTTTTTTTTCTCCTGTTGCTTTAGGAAAGACTATTTTAAAGAGCAGAAAACTCGTAGATCTCAGCAATCAATGACCACACAACACTGCACATCTAACCAAGAAGCTACAAGAGCAGCACAGTCATACTTGCATGTCTTTAGTTTCTGGAGATCCATGGTAGATCCTCCACCAATGGTGGTGCTTAGCTCACCACAAAGGCAGCTTAGATTGACTTTTTTTCCCATCTCAGGTGCCTGGTAAGATTTGGATGCCTCTGGGACATGTTGATGGTCATGTAGAGACAAGGTTCTGCTCAGGCTACTCTGATTTCTGAACTGAGGTCAGAAGCAAGTGAGCATAACACAAACCAGAATGTCTGCCAAGAAAAAGCTGTGGAAGTCTGTGGAGATGACTTGTAAGCTTCTCTGCTAGTCGTGTTCCTTTCAGGTTGAACCAGGCCTCTGTGATAGACTCTACTGCCCTCTATCATTGCCTACAAAGAAAGATTTTGCTCTCTGCAGGCATAGATTTAAGTCCTGTCCTTGCTGGAGATGTTGTCAGGACATCCTGATGGAGCATTTAAACTCAAATCCTTCGGAGTCTGTCAAGAAACTTCAACTCCTCTTCTCTGTGACTGTCACTTTTGGGGATTCAGGTGGTGTCCTTTTCCAGTGTGATTCTGAGACTGTGGCTAAAGGCATTTAGATGAACAGGATGCTGGGAATCTGGGTTACCAGGCTACGTGGAAACACCATCAAATGTAGCTCCACACCAGCATCAAACCCCATCGTCACTAAGATTAATGAAGTTTCTGGTTTAATGGCCAAAATTCATGAAGGAAAGAACTATTCTATACTAACACCCCCAAAATAGCATCTACTGAAGTTTGCTTTTGGTCAGAGGGGGACAGTGAATTCTTTTCTTTATATTTTTCTTAACTTTTAAGGGAAGTTTAAAAATGGAGGCGTGATTGCAAAATAAGTAGCTATATAGCATAATAATCTCACATCAAAAGAGACTAAAGAGGAAAGATTAGTCTCATTGTGTGTCCCCCTTCTCCTCTACTCTGTGATTGTCTCCAGCTTCTTTAGGACTGAAACTATTCACCAAACTCACTCCAGATTCCTGAAGAGTCTTAGATGCCAGCCATGCATTGCTCCTTCTGAAAAGTATGACTTTGAAATTAAATCCCTCTAATTCCATTAGAATGGAATTCCATTCCATTAGAATGGACTCCAGTCAGGGAGTCTGATGGCTGGATGGACCTTCAGAGGAAGGTGCTGGTATAAAGCTCTCTACACATCTTTATTCTACTTGACTTAAGCTCTAGCTGCCATGTCTGGGCTCCCCAGAGCTGGACACAGCAGCCACCTGAGCTAATGCACTCTGCCAACAAGCCCAGCTTGGACAGTCTGATCATATGAGATGCTCCATCTCCAGGAGATGAACCTCAGGTCTTCCACGTTGTCTTTAAAGTGATGAAGAGGATTATATGACCGTGTTTGGGGTGGACTGAGGACTGTGGGCTGGCACTCAGGTGATTCTGTTGATGTGGTCCCTGGTATAGTTTTGGCCAGCTAACTTTTCCCACAGGTTTCCCAGGAAGCCTTCCCAAAAGGCAGGTAGGATACCACTGCTCTCTATTGGAGTCTGAGAGAATTTAGGAGTATGGACATGGCAGACTCTGCCAGTTGGGCTCAAGGTCAACAAATAACCCTGGCTCTCTTTCTCATTTGCTAGTTTCAGTGTCACCACAGTGGCCCAGGCTGTCTCAAGGCCTGGCTTCCCACGTGCCCTTCTCCTCTCTGCTGTTTTGCCATTACCTGGTGGGAAGCCACTCGACAAGATCAAAGATCCTGGTGAGCTAGGTGAGGAGAGGCTTGTTTGAAGAGCTTTCAGCTTCAGCTAAGTGCTGCCAGAGATGTTTCAGCTGTGGAGTGGATGTCAGCAGCTTTTTTTTGCCAACGTAAGTAGGTAAAAACTGAGATACCTGTGGTCAGCATCCTAGGAAAGGGGCAAGGCTACTGTGGGAAGCAAACAGTGTCTGTTGAGATCAGCCTTCTTCTCATTGATGGAGCCAAGCTCTTATAGGAATTGGTGGATGCCAAACCACTGCTGCCTAGGGTACTTTTCATCTTACCCACTTCTCCTTCTTTGATCACTTCAGTTTGACAATCCACACTCCAGGTAGAGTTAATAAAGAGACAAGAGAGGCATTTCCAGGAGTGCAACTCATCCCATGTCTCAGATGGTCCTCCTTGGGTGAGATAACCACTGAGAGACATGATGCAGGGAGGATCTTCATGGGGGGAAGCTTTGCCAGTCCTTATGTGGTGGGTGATAGCCAACATTTTCAACAAGAGTTTTGACACTTTGCTGAGGTTATTCAAGGACAACTCAAAACAGAGGGCAGATTATCCTATTTCTGCTTGGTCTACGGTGTTCATGCCTCCAAAAAAAGAGATCCAGTGCTTCTAGGGTTGGTGAGGACATCTTCAATGAACAAAAATAAAAGTTTTTAGGAAGCGTTCACATTTCAGGACAAAAATTAGCCTATAAATGGCAAGGGGTGGAGGGCAACTCTCCACATGAGCAAGCTGTTCTGAAGTTCCCTTGATCTGGACTCTTGCAATCTCACAGTAAAAGGTTTGGGAATGTGGATGTTCTTTTGGTCTAATGAGGAAGAGCCTTTCTTGTGCTGGCTTGGCCATGGACTGGCCTGTATAGGAACTCAAAGCAAGCCTCATGTCAGGAAGTCTCAGTGGGATTCAGTGGTAGAACACCCTCTTCTTGTTGTCCAGATCTTCCTGGAGATTGGTCCCTGAAGTGAGTTCCTTACCTTTGCTTCCTGCCTTTCCCAAACACTCACCAGCCATTTTCTGTTCCTTATGGACTACTGAGGCTGTGGCCCGTGGGAGTCAGGTCCTGGGGAGAACAGGGCTGTCCATGCTCCTTGGAGGAAGGTCCCAAAAGAGCTCCCTAGAAAGAGAGCAGATACTGAGGAGTAGAAACTCAACCCTTGTCCAATGAATCCAAAAGAGTTTTCCTGAGGAAAGAATGAAGGACAGGACACTGGTGTAAGATCTCTTCTCAGTGTCATGCTCTGGCTTTTCACACCTGATCATTCCAGCTCTTGGTAGAGCACAAAGGTGGCACCTAGGCTGAGGAGGCCATTCCTGGGTCACATTTACAAGTGATGTTCACCGTAGGTTCAACAGTGCTCATCTGACATAATGGATTGGTGGCACACTGGAGAAACTGGTTAAGGGGGTGTCCTGAAATTGTAGGAGGAAAATAAATGGCAAAAGGGTCTACACAGTCCTTTATTATTTATATACAGGTAATTATTCATCTTTTTCTGTGGTCGAAGTGGAAAACAAAGAGGGAGAATGAAGGAAAACAGACAAAAAGTCATTTCCACCTCTGAAATGAAAAAACCAAAAGGAAGATCAAGCATCAAACTCCAGCAGGAACAAAGGAAATCAAACCTGGGCTCTGATTATGACCCTTTTTACTCTGGTGTAAATAAAGAAAAACAGATTAAAAAGGAAGGGGGAGCAACTTTCCAGCGCCGTCGTTCCCACAGCAGCATCTGGCTCCATCTCTTTTGTATAGAAATGCATCTTCTCTCTGTGTGCACCCAAATGAAAGCCTTCTCCTCAAGTCACACTGAGCTTCGGGCAGGAACGTGCCACCCCAAGGGGAAAACGTGATGCCAGGGGTCACAGCAGAGAGACCTGAGCAGGCAGCGAGTGCTGGGGAGGAACCGAGACGTGTCCCTTGGCACTGGAGGAGCTTGGGCTTCTCATGGGGGATGATGGAAGCTCTGGTGTCACGCTGAATATTTCCTGCCCAGCTCACCCAGGAGAAACATTGGTAGCTTCCTGTTTTGTTTTAGGAGAGACTTCAGGAGAATTAGTGTCAAAAAAAAAGGACCAGAGCCCCACTGAGGCATCCTCTTCAGCTTTAAAGGGACAGGCACTGCAGCGAAGGCTCAGGGGGGATGCAGCCAAATCACTCAGAGCCCATAACTTGAATTTGTGGCCAAATCTGTGAGTGCCCCTAGTGAAAAACCTCTCTCCTCAGCTGAACAACACTGCGAGGGAGGGGGAAGTGGAGGCATTGTTCCTTTTCAATACTCATGTGTGCCTGTGCGTGTGATTTTGCTGCAGCTTTTATGGGACTGGTTGTGAAAGGAGGTGAAATGGCACAGTGTGAATAGCTCAGGTAGGCTGGGGTGGCTTTTCCAGGCTCTGGTTTGACTCCTGAATGTATGTGGGCTTTAAAACCAGCAATGGTGATGGAAGGGGAGTCGTTGGTTTGAGTCTCTCTGGTGGATGTGGAGTTTTTGGAGAGCCTCGTTATATTTCTGAGGTGACCTTTTCTTTTTCTGGGCCATTTGTAGGGACTAGAGGAGGAAAGGGAGAACAGGCTGAAGTTCAAGCTTCAGCAAGGAGGAGCTTCCCTTGAACTTGGAGTGGCTCATCCTCCTCTCACTACCTGCATTATACCCAAGTCCATTCATGTTTTCAGCATCTCAAGTAATGTCTCTTGTGGCTCCACTGGCCAGACTAAAGAAACAATTGGTTGGACTTTTGCCTAGTTTCCAGGAGTACCCTGCCTCACTCAGCTCCCAGTTCAAAAATGTTCTTGTCTTCTGTATGCAAGTTTTTCACATCTCCCAGCTCCACGTGGAGGTCTGGAATAGCTGAGAACATCTCAAATGTTGCTGCATTCCTGTCTGTGGTGGTTGCACTAAGCCTTGATTCTACATGGAGTAAAGTAGATGTCACTTACTCGTGGGCACCCTGAGGTGAGTCCCTACAGGAGGAGCTGAATCCTGCCTGAAATGCACCTGGCAAGGTGCACTGTGATGTGAGGGAGATCTATTCCCTGCTTTTACATGGATTTTATGGGAGACCTTGGATAAATCCCTCAAATATTGATGCTTTGTCTTTCAGTTTGGGATATTATGGAGCTCTGCCTCATCGTGCTGAATGTAGGTTAGGAGATGTCTCACTGGAAGGACTTCAGGGCTCATTACTTAAGGGATTTGGGGGACTTATTCTTGTGATGTGTCATTCAGGACACACAGGCTTGACTCCTTAGTGGTGCTGAGTCACTCATTGCTCCCTAGAAGGTGGCAGGAGGAGATGAAGGGCTGGAGTACAGTGCAGACAGCCTGAACACAACCCCAGCCCACCTGAGTCTGACTTGTTACGGGCAGGTGGGATACAGATCCCGCAGTTGCATCCCCAGGACTTCCAGCCCCATGGTAGCTGATGTCCTCCTGGCTTGAGAATGCCCACGGAGATGTGGCAGTGCTTGGCGAGTATTTTCCACTCCCAAGACTAAGCACAAGAGTGGGAGGAGTGGGAGTGGGTTTTTTGAAGTGACTTCAGTTTTAAACCAACGCCAACCCTTTGATAAACAAACCTTGGAAGGGAATTGAAACCTACTCATGCTAGAGGAAGGTGCGTCAGTCACCATGTGCAAAAGTCAAAATCAAAATAAAATAATTCCCATGTGATCCAACTTACCAGAACTTTTAATTCTAGTTATAATTGGAGAGATGTCTATAGTTGCTTAGAAATAAGGCCTGGAGAAGTGGTAAAGAAAGGAAGAGTTTATCCCCCAGTCTGTGAGAGTTGTACATTGTATGAGGATGTCACAGAAGTAACAGGGGAAGATGGGAATGAGAAACTTATGGTCAAGATGACCAAAGCCAAGGTGTGCTTTGTCACTGAAGCCTGTATGAAGGAACCAGGGAATCATTTCTGTGGCAACACCATAAGAAGTGTTGGAGAAGTCTTTACATCACTCCATGGTTCCTGTTGACATCCACCTACTGATTGCACCACGATGGCACCCAGGGCCGGATCCCTCTCGTCACTAGGATGCCAAAATTCACATTAGCCACAGAGTCATGGAGTTTTAAACAAAGGCAGGAATATGCCAAAATGTCTAGAGAAGCTTCATCTCCCCCCCTCAGATCTTAGTGCAAATGAGGAGACATCAAACTGTTTTGTAAGGGTAGGACTCATCCCACCTGACTGCTGGTGTTCACAAGTCCCCACACTCCCCTGCCAAGGGATGGAGTCAGACACTTGGGGAGCATGAGTCAACCCCTCCCTGTCCCACACGTGGATCTTAGGACAGGGTGAATCACTTTCTGGGGGTGTCTGTGTCTCTCTGCTGACTCGAGGAGAACGTTCAGATGACTATCAGCAGGCAATGGGGCTGTGCAATGACTCAACACATACTCTCAGCCAGCTCTCTGCACAGACTCTGCTTCGTGTGGGTTCCTGCACTGAAAACATTGCAGTGGAAAAGCCTTTTGGTGCACATGGAGGTTTTGTTTCGGGTATATTTTGTTCCTCTCTCTGTTCTAGAATAAATGAACCCAAGAGAAACATTTTTAAGCCAGTGTGACACATTTCTCTCTTGGGGGTTGGTGCTGCTTGAGTTTCACTACACAGGTACATCTAATGTTGTACAACTTTCTAGGCTAAAAGCACTAAAATATGACAATAGATGACTTTAAATTTTATTTTCTGCTAATCCTGGGGAATTTTTAAACTGAATATCAAGAAGAAGCTGCACTGGCAGTACTTATACACATAGCATCGCTCACTGGAAGAGTTGTGTGGCATTGCTCAGCCTTCCAAAACTGTTCATTGTGTCTACCAAAAATGTCACACATCTGGTAGGTTAAAAATAAAGCTGACTGGGGCTCAGGCTATTCACATACATAACATTCCATCCATTGGATTTCCCATGGCCTATACTCACGTGTTTCTGATTGAGGACTTAGAAGTTGGAGAAAACTGTGGTTTGCTTAAAGGTTCCCTCTCTGATAAGGCCACTGATCTTACTGGCTTGTGGTTTGGTTTGTTTTGGTTTTTAAATTCAGTCTGAAATACTAATGGTGGTGTAAGCCCAAAGGAAAGGTATCCAGAGAGAGACTTGATGGCAAGGGATAGCTTTGGTGGACCTGCAGGCTGGGAGTATCTCAATGAGGAGGAGAATTTTCAGTGCTTTTGCCAAGAAAGGTTGGGCCAGATGATCCTTGAGGTTCCTTCCAACCTGGTATTCTACGATTCTATGGTTCTGTTATTCAGAGATGGAGGTCTGCCATCTTTCCTGGTCACCTTCTCCATCATGTCTCCTCCAGACATATGTAGACTGGAAGGGGGCAAATCTAACCCCAGTGCATTGTGGAGTTGGCTTCTCAAAAAGAAAGAGATGAAGTCTCTAGGGTGAGGTCTGAAGAGACAACGGATCTTCTTTCCATCCCCATGGGAGCCAGGTCCTTATGGGCAAAGGGAAAAGTAAGAAGACAGCAGAAGAAGAAATGTGGGTGTTTGAGGACATTTTAGCTTTTTAGCCCTGAGCAGCTGCTCCTTGGGGTTTATTAAAGTAGTAAAAGCAAAAGAGAGGTGATGGTCTCAGACAAGTCTTTGGCCGTGGCCAAATCAAACCATCTCTACCAAATTATTGAGCTTCTCAAACCTGGATCTTAGCCCATCATCTGTTCCTGCACCTGCAGAGCAGTGGTCCAGGGAGCAGCAGTGGGAGCAAAGGTGCCAGTGGCCTTTTCTTTTCCCAGGAACCAGTTTTGATGATGGTGCTTTGCTCAGTGAGTTGCTCAGTTTGCCCTTGTGACAATCAATGGTATTGTCATTTAGAAGCTCCTGAAGTATGATGGGGCCCCTTGGAGCAAATAAATAGCTTGAGTGTTGGTCGTGGTGGGGAATATGATCAGACCCCTTTGGAATATCATGGGGTACCTGCCTCATGCCAGGGCAGAACTGGGCACTGTGCACTGGGCAGAGCTGCATGCTGGTGGTGTCTCCTTCAGCAGTCCCAGATAAGGCAAGGGGGTGGACTACATCCAAGATCTCATCAGGGAGTCCCACCAGGAGCAGAACGGGATAGGGCTGGAGACATGACTGCTACTTGGATCTGTGGTCCATCCAGGAGACAAGACTGGAGATAAGCTATCTCCAATATAGGTCTTCAGTCCACCCTGGAAACAGGACAGAAATGTTGCTGGAGGGATCAGATCCTTTGTTTTGTGACTGTTTGGAGGGTATTGATGAGTCCTGATGTTCCCTCTGCTCATACAAACTTCTGCATGGGACCACAGAGTGGCAGAAGAACCTGAGCAAGTGCCTGTTCTTCCCAAAGGCAAATGCAAATGGGGATTCCTGGTGAGGTGGAATCAAGTACAAGTCAAAGTGACTGTTGCTTGTATGAAGGTATTTTAGAACAAAAAGGTCCCATGAGGTTACAAGGAATATAGATGTCCTGCTCTGTGAGGGTGCACTCCAGGGTAGACCCCGTTCTACAGAAAGCAACCTTCCTACTCAGTCTGCAGTGTTTAGGTGGGGTCTGGGCTCCAGATCCCCAAACGTGGATCTCATCAGGATGAGGAGAGGGGCTGTTCTCTGTGAGAAGAGCTGGGGTGGGGTGGCAGAGCCAAGAGCTCCTGAAGACAAGCGTGATGTGCTGTGTCAGGGAGCCCCTGCTTACAGCATCCTTTCCAGTTCCCACACTGATGTCTCTGTATTTCTCTCCTCCAGACTGTAAGGACAACCTGACGGGATTTGAACCTCTGGGCTCCTGAGCCTGCCCCAGATGCGATAATTTAGTGAGCAGATGATGTTTTCAACCCAACCTCCTGTCTAACTCAGTGGATCTGTGTGTCTTCCGGCAGGTGTGTCCTCTGTGGCCTCCCTGATGTCCCTGGCTTGGGTGCTAGCCTCCTATCACAAGCTTCTTCGGGACTCTAGGGACGACAAGAAGAGTATGAGCTACAGAGGGGCCCTCATCCATCTCTTCTGGCGCCTCTTCACCATCTCATCCCGAGTTATTTCTTTTGCTCTCTTTGCTTCCATCTTCCAGCTCTACTTTGGGATCTTTGTAGTGGTCCATTGGTGTGCCATGGCTTTCTGGATCATCCATGGTGGGACAGATTTCTGCATGTCTAAGTGGGAGGAGATCCTCTTCAACATGGTGGTAGGGATTGTGTACATTTTCTGCTGGTTTAATGTCAAGGAAGGGCGGACTCGATACCGAATGTTTGCGTATTACACGGTGGTCCTGACGGAGAACGCTGCCTTGACCCTCCTGTGGTATTTTTACAGAGATCCTGACACTACTGACTCATATGCCGTGCCAGCACTGTGTTGTGTCTTTCTTAGCTTTGCTGCTGGGATAGCTTTGATGCTGTTATATTATGGTGTGCTGCATCCCATGGGGCCGAGAGCTAAGATCTTTGCCAGCTCCTGTTGCGCCGAGCTGCTCTGGGGCATTCCTTTGCCCCCCGATGTTGAGCCCATGGCACCCCAAACCCCTGGGTACAGGGGGGCTCAGGCTACGCCCACCAGAGCGGTCACGGAGCAACAGGAGGAACTCACAGCTGACACTTGCTTGCCCGTTTTCCAGGTGAGAGCAATGGTTCCATCTACTCCATCTGGGCGACCCTACCCCCCCGAGGGGCCTCTCATTAAGATTGACATCCCGAGAAAAAGATACCCTGCATGGGATGCTCATTTTGTAGACAGGAGGTTGAGAAGAACTATCAACATCCTCCAGTATGTCACCCCCACAGCTGTAGGTATTAGGTATAGAGATGGACCTCTCTTATATGAGTTGCTACAATATGAATCTTCACTTTAAAGCTCCTTAAAGCAAAAGTAAAAAGAGGGGACCTTATTTTTGTTTACGGTAAACACAGATCATGAAACAAACACAAACCTTCAGATAAGCTTTCTTTCTGGTTGCTGTATGTATAAAAAAAAAAAAAAAGATATTCTCTATGTTTTGTAAGTAAAAACAAAAAGAAAAACTTTTCTTTTGTTTTTTACACACAAGAAACAGTATTTCAACTTCCACACCTAGGATTCACAGGTGGAGAAGGAGGCATCTCCACATCAGTTTTATACCGTACACCAAGTGTAGAACATTATTTATGGGATTGGTGCTGATTGAAAAATAAAAAGTTGTGGGGTTGGTTCTGAATGAAAAAAAAAAAAAAAAAAAAAAAAAAAAAAAAAAGAAACAAACCTACAACTGCCTTATGCCCTTAGGTGCTGAGTTTCATTAAGTACTGTCACCTTTCTCATGCAAAACTCTTTGATGATTATATGCCAGGAAAAAAAAAAACAAACCAACAACTAAACAACCAACCAACCGAAAGACAAACCTTAAAATCT
>NW_008613422.1:15376-48745 GCF_000691845.1 Merops nubicus | reverse complement strand
AATTAAATGCAAGAAAAAAAAAAAAAACAAACCAACAACTAAACAACCAACCAACTGAAAGACAAACCTTAAAATCTAAAAAAAAAGAAAAAAAAAAGAAAAGAAAAAACAGAACGACGACAAAAAAGAGAGAAATGTATGAATAAAAAAATAAATCTTGTTGCTCTTATTCGATTTAGCAGACAAAAAAAACCCCAAATGTCTAAAGATAAGAAAGCGAAGCCAAGACGCCCCCAATGGAGCTTGAATTTTCCAACAGCTCCAAGACCAAACCAGGTCTGTAGCTCAATTTGGCGCTGGGTTGCTAACACCACTTGGCCAAGCCTACAAGACTTGGCTGGGCTGGGTTAGAAACGTGACCCCCCCCCCCCCCGGAAACCACTTTTCCTGGGGACAAAGGGTGGCCTTTCTTGCCCCAGATTAAGCTGGTGAGACAGCATCTGGTCTTGTTTTGAACAACTGCACGTGCTAAAGCCGTCCACTGTCTCCAGTGGAGTGAGTAAGAACCATCCGAGCCCAGAATAAGGCCCTGGAAAAAGCAGAAATCCACAAACATTGAAATTCTAGATACCCGAACCCATGATGCTAAAGTACATTTCCACCTCTCTAATAACTATTTCAGTAATAATAAAACTCAGCATAGTAGCAAAAAGCGAGTCAATTTAAAGGCACAATACTTGATCAGTGACTGGCAAAAGAATTTGACCTACTGTATCATTTTAAGGCTGTGAAAGGCATCCATGTATTATTTGTAATCTCGTGTAAGACCTGTCATGTCTCATTCAGTGCGAGCCTTAAAGTGATTGTAAAGCATCCTTCGTTCCATTTTGGGGGTTTTTGGGGTTTTGATTTTTGTTCTTGTTTTGTTTTTAAGGAAAACAAAACACGAAAAATCGGGATAAAACAAACAAAAACAAACAAAACAACAGCAAAACAACCAACAAACTTCTTCAAACGGTAATAACCTGTAAAACTGACTCAACGTCTCGAGATGATTTTGGTGCTTTGTAATTTTTGTTGATGTTGTTGTTGTGATTTAGCTGAGAATTCTTCAACTCGGTACACGTGGGGAACTGATGATAAAAAAACTGTCTCGTGTCACCTTCTACTGTAAGTACGTGATGAGAAACGACCACCAGAGGAAACCCAAGTGCGTCGTGGTTTAGCTTAGTCTTCTCACCTCAAAGGAGATGCTGCCACCTCCGAGGATGGCAAAGCCTAGACGGGCACCTGCCGAGGGGTCGTGTGGTTGTCTTGACATTTCCAAGAAATAACCCGCTCGATGTCTTGAACATTCACATTCTGATTCTGTTTCTGTGCTGGAATCTCTTGGGTTTGAGTTCGATCACGGGTTTGCGTCTACCCGACACCCTTTTTCCGTTCTTGAGAGTATTGCTCCTTTAAAGGGATATTCCTGTTTCAGGGCATCTTTTCAATCCCACCATCCCTCTGCTTGGGAGGGGAAAAAAAACCAACAACAACAAAACGAGATCTTTTTAAGTGAATGCTGTAGTATTTTCTGTGTGTAATTGCAATTTTTTATTCCAGAAATACTGTAACTGTCTAGGGTGCAAAACTCCCATGCTGACCTGTTCTGAAGAGGAGATCAGCATGGGGGGGATATTTTTTAATTATGATTATGATTATTTTTTTTTTAATTTGAGGAATTTTTTTTTTTTAAATTATAATAGTATTTAAAGAAACTAGTACCAATTTTATATAACAGTTTAAAGAAGCTGAATGCTTTCTTCGCCTGAATATACCTGAAGAGAAACATTTTTTTCAATCAGTGATCCTTTGCAGTGTTCTGAGAAAACATTGGGGTTCCTTCAGTTGTTTCCTTTTGTTTTGTAAAGAAAACTTTTAACTGGTGCCTGTCCCTTTTCAGGAGGGCAGGACTCGTTCACGCCAAACCATAGATACACGGCAAAGTTTCTAAGAAGCCAAATTGTCACTGGTACTGTAATTCCCAGTCAAACTCCATTTCAGGCAAATGTTTCTGGGCTCTGATTGCAACCAATATGATGGTCACATTTTCGTGCAAAGGGAGGGATTTTGTCTTCTCATCCCCTATCTAAATTCCCTTGGTCACTGTGCACATAAATATATATATATGGATACATATATATTTGTGAAACCCTTTCATTTCCCTTCTCCATCGTGTGTCCCATAACCAGTCCCTTCTCAAGAGTCCTACTAACATCTCACCCCGTTTCTTCCCTAATCAGTATGTTGTCTCCATGAAAAGAGGTAATTTGTGAAGTGAACTTGCTGACCCCAGCTACTGAGTCGTAACTCCCCAGAGGTGCCCATCCTCCAGCAACAGGTCTGTACTTCTCCTCCCAGGAATTTCTTTTGGCTTAGCTTTAATACTAGTGTAGATTCACCCTGATCCAGTTCCCTGAGACACATGCCCTGTGTAAAGACTCTCCTTGGTCCTTCCGTGAAGAGCTCACCTCTCTACATCTCCATTCCATTGGCATAAGCATGAGAAGGGAACGAATGACGACAACCACCCTGCTGTTCCTCAGGGACCTTTCCTCCAGCATCCTCATTTTCAGAAGGACCATAAGAAGGCCTCCCCCTTCCCTGAACTCACCAACCTTGAGGTCTGGTTTGAAGATGTGGCCCCAGCTGAAGAGCCAGAACCTGCCGCTTCGCACCAGGACAGTGAAAGGAGTCAACGAGCCGAGGCACACTCATCAGGAATCCCTGATGGAGGAGGAGACCCTTCAGTGTTGCCTCTCATGAGGAGCTGCAGCCTGCCTTCCCTCAGGAACAGGACCTTTGCTCCACAACACCACACCAACAGCCGTCCTCTCCATCCTGTTACAGGAGCGGAGGGGCAAAACACTCTAGAAGTGACCTTACCTCTCAATACAGTGCTAATTTCTCACAGCCAAACCAGCTTGACTAAGGGCTTGACACACCTCTGCTCCAAAGTCCTCCTTCTTCGTGGCTCGTAGTATGGACAGCAATGAAGGCAGGTGCCTCCTCCTCTGCGTGTTGAGACTGTTCCATTACTCTCAGCTGCATAAACTTTCTGCCTCTACTCTTTAGTCCTTTTTTTTTTTTGGATAATGACCACTGGCATCTTGGCACAAGATGTCCAGTGAGAGCCTGCGTCAACCTTGAAGAGCTACATCTCTCTGAAGGGTTTCATTACAGCCTTAATGTAAAGCACGTGCTCTACCACTACACCCAACGTGTTCCTGGTGGACAGTTTGTGGTGACCATTTCCTCTTGGGATTATCTGTGATCTTGTTGCCAAACAGCGCCTTTTGCCAAGCCAAAAGCAGGGGGAGCAAAATTACCCCCAGCTCCTTATTGGTACTAATGTCAATGCTAAAAATCTGGTCTTTGCCTCCTGGTTGTTTTATTTTTTTCCTGGGGTCCCCTTGATTTTCGGTGTGCACTTTGGCAGGACACTGAGTGGCTTGTTTTGGTTTCACTCGATTTTTAACTGCTCAGCTTCTCTTTGGAAGGGTAGTTCTACCATGTCTCCCCTTTTGCTGGAAGATACCACGTGAGGGATTTTTCAAACTGCCATGGAGAAGGTTGAGTCCGTATTTGTTGACGTCGCAAGACCAGCGGGCAACTTCTCTGGAGTGTTTGTGCTTCTCAATTTACTCTTGGATCATCTAAACCAGCCAGCTAAGCCATGCCAGGGCTAAGCTGGGGCACAAGGGCTCCACCATCCCCAGTGTTACATGGTTCAGACCTTCCCTGGCGTGGTTTTGACCTACTCCAGTGAGCCCTGGGCTCAGGCACAGCTTGCACGGGTGACGATGCTGCCCAGAGACCATCCCAAATCAGCAGCCTGGATGCAGCCGCTCTGTATCAGGAGTGAAAGAGTTTAGTAGTGTGGATGGATGAGACCAGCACTTGTCAGCTGGCTTCATGGCCAGAATGGATCCTGGCAGTGCTTAATTTCCTAATAAAGATGTAACTACACTCCTCAGACCAGGACTGGTGGAGTACATCAGCTCCGAGCTGGAATTTTTCTGTTTTCTGCCTGATTTGATGGACAAGGTGTTTTTTTTTTCAGTTCATTTTTGTTCTTTTTGCTGAGGTTATTTTGCAAACAGCGTCACTTTTGTCGTGCTGATGTCAGTCCCTCCTTCCCTCCACGTCAGGCAGCTGGGTGATAGCGTCATACATCCGTAGGCAGCTCGTTTGGAAACAGGAGTGATTCAGACCAGACCAAATCAACAATGGAAATAGAAGAATTACAAGGTCCCTGCCCGTGCCCTTGTCATGCTTTGCCACCCACACAAGGCATTTTTCATCCGCAGCGTTCCCAGCCTGACCTGCAGAATGGGAGCCAGTGGTGCATAATTACCAGTGGAAAATGCAAGCGAGCCACCAATTTTGAGTGTAAATAGATCTATTTTCAGTGGTTTGGATTGGGGCTAATTGCCTGCTTCATCCCTTCCTGCTCTGCACCTGCCGAAAGCCAGGAGTCGTTTGCATGTATTTTTATTTAAAGCTGACTAGATGAAAGAGGACAAACATTCATTTCAAGCTTTAGCCAGTGGTCTGCTAAAACCTGGCTGCTGCTGCTCACGAGGGCAGCGCTGCTGGTGACTTTCAGACAGGAATCATCCCCTGCTCTTCAGATATATATCCGCACAACACAAGATTCACTTCACAATTTATCCCCTCATCCCTACACAGAAATGCATGACCCGCCTCGTCACCCCTGTACCTGCTCAACCTCCTGAAGAAAATGTGGTCTGAGGTTCGTCCAGCATGATTTCATTGAAGCTCAGAGGTGCTTTGAAAAGGAAAACTTAACTACTGTGCATTTGCAAAACCTTTTAGTGCCTGCTTGCTGGGCAGCTTGGGCGAGAGATGATTTGGAAGCTGCCAGAGCCGGTGGAAAATTGTGGAGACAGGATTTTCTAGGGTTTGTTGGTCTTTTTTTTTTTTAAACTGGGTTAGCTTTTCTCTGGATTCTGTGCAGATCAATTGGGGTCGTGCAAGAAAAAAAAAAAAACAACAACAAACCCAGAAAACAAAACCCGAAACAACCACAACAAAACCTGGTCTATGCCAATCCCCACAGAAGCTGAGGTAGCTGATGTTTGATGCTAGGGATGATGTGAATTCTGTTGCGTACCCTTTGCTCGCTGAAGTTTACATGTTGTTATTTTGGCAGTTCTCTGAAGCCCTGGGGACTTTGGGGGATAGGAGTTTCCCAGGGTTCTGACTGCTGGTTTTAATTTTTCCTTGGAGCTCAGGTGTATTCTGGTGCAGAGAATCTCAGCCTGGTTTGAACGAGAAGATTTGAGGCTATCCCAAATAGACGTGGGCAAACCTTTCACTGTGTGCAGAACTCATTTCCAGACCTTTGGGTACCGCTAGAGATTGTTGCAATCCAACTTCTTTCTCCATGAGCACGCTGAGAATCGTTTCATTGTTCTGTTGTGTTTGAATTTGGGAATAATGGTGTGGTGACTCTTTTTCTGTCGAGGTGTGATGTGAAGAAAGGTGGTAGGAGCTTTCCTGCTGTGCTAGATATTGCCTGTGTTCAACCTTTGTTCCTCACTTGAAGCTCAGACACTCGGATAATGAGAAAAATGAGAAAATGAGATGACAGATAGCTGCATATGTTCCATTGGCTCCTCACTGATGAGGAGGGAGGCAATTGGTGACAATTAAAACAAATCTGCCTAAACCATCTGGATCTTAATGTATATTGAGACATACACCCAACCCAATTGGAAAGCGATGTTGTTGATAAAATAATGTGGCCTATCATTTCCTGTCATCTACTAAAAACCTAAAAACCAAACCAAACCCCGTAAGAAACCCAAAACCACCACAAAGCAAAGCATTGCAAGCAGACAAATGATTCGAGAGCATAAACTTCACTTCTCCCCCCCCTCCTCTGGGACACATGCAGCAAGGCAACTGTTTGAAAACCAGGCACGTTGTCATGTGGAGTTATTTGGATCGGTGCAACGCTGTTTTTGTCAGATGGTCTTTTACAGTGAGCGTAGAAAGTGGCCACGGTGTAAAAGTCATTGCAGATTTCTAGGTGACAGTACTCCTGGGTTTCGACCCCAGCTCTGCCACGAAGTCGCTGTGTAACCTTGGGCAAGTGATTTAACCTTTCTGTGCCTACAGTTTACCCATCTGTCCATGGGTAGAAATAATATTTACCTACCTCACAGGGGTGTTGTGAGGCTTAAGCAAAGGCGGGTGAGAGGTGCTGGAAGCGCGCCGTAAGAATTCCATTCTCGCTGGGTCCGTGCTGTTTTTGGGGAATGAGCAGTGAAGGGGGGTGTGGGCATGTGTCAAGAAAGTGATCTTAAGTCTTTTCTCTCCCCAAAAGCAAGGAATGGTTGTGCGCCGACCGAGTAGCCTTGCTTTCCTGGTCCAATTGTAACAGCCCTGTTTGCAATATGATTTCCTTACACAACAGGTGACCTTTCCCCCTTTTCCTTTGTGTTTTCTGGAAACTTGAAACCACAAAAGTATTTCTGAACCGTAACAGATTACTGATGAATACTTGAATTCCTTTCCAAGTCGCTCTCATGGGCCACAGTTAACGTGCACTAAACTTTTGGGTCATCAGCTTCCATCTGAATACAGTGAAAAATTTGCTCACGCTGTTTTGGAATAGCCTGGACCTTGTTTTGGGAGGCTGGTATACTGTTTGCTGAGGACTCTTGTAGGCATGGGAAAAACTAGAGTCTCAACTGATAAACACGTGAAAAATCTTTTTCCTTTTTGTTTCTTTTTGGTTTTTTTTGCCTTTTTAAGTTTCTTGACTGCCTAAGACAGCACAATAATTGCAGTTTACTCGGTTGTACAGTAGCTTTTTCTGTTTGAACTCTTTCCTTACGTGAAGGTGGTTTGTGAAAGGATGAGCTACTCACGTGTGACTCTTCTCAAAGCACCTGGTTTCCTGGAGACAAAACCTGTGCCACATCCAGAGGGACTAGACCAGGCTTGCCTCCACCCTCCTCCCACAGACAAAACTTCCCTTGCCGTCCGCGGGAGTTTTGGCTGTCGATCAGGTGGATTCATCCCTGGTTGAACCCCAAGTCACTCGGGTGAAACCCAGGATAACTTTCTTTAGAACGAGGGAAGGGAACCAGTTCACTGCTCCAAATATTGCTACTGGTCAGATAATTTGGAAGGAAAAAAAAAAAAACACCTATGTGATAAAGAGCCTGGGGTGGGTTGTGTTTTTGAGCCAAGTGTTTTTGTTGTCCAAGTGTCCTGACCATTCTCTAATGTCTCTTTTGGAAATGCAATGCAAGGCAAGACTCCCTGCTCCCTTTTAGAAAAGCTTTTTGAAGTCTCCTCACGCACTCCTTACTCAGGCAAAACTCCTGGGTTTTGTTGTTGGGTCTTATTCTTTCTCCTGAGTAAGGACTGCTCTGGATAACTGGGTGGTGTTTCAGGCAGTCGTTGTCTTCTCTAACCCAAGACTTGCCTTGCATGAAGGAAGAACGAAGCTGGGAAACCCTCCTCCTCCAGCTCTGTCTTGGTCTGCCACGTACCTTCCCTCTCCCTTTTCTGTATCCAACGTGGGGAGGTGGTTCAAAATCTTCTGGCTACGTGGGCCAGGCTCTTCCAGATGACTAACCAGGCAGCTGCATATCTTCCCACTGGGGCAGAGCAAATCCAGAAGCCCTACTCTTGCAGATGGGCCACTGCTCATCTGCATCGGCTTTGGGTCTGCTCCTTCCCAGCTCTTCTCCCCAGCCGTTTATTTGCCCTGTTTTAAGCACTCAGCTCAGTGCTTCTGGGTTCTTTTTACTGCTTCTGTTCCAAAAAAGATTGAATCTGGGGAAAAAAAAAAAACCAACACAGCAATGTAACTCCTTCGGTGCTATGCTAACTGCTTTGTTCAACCCAACCAAATGCTGGCCAACGTCTAGATTTTTCCCTCTTTGTCCTAAGAAGCACCACACATCTGGGATGGACTGAGAGGGGTGAGAGAGGGCAAGTGTGGTTTTGAAAGCATTTAAAGTCTCACGTGTATCTAGCAGAGCAAATAGAAAGATGTAAATGCAGACTGCTTTCAAAGCTCGTGGTGGCCCATCTCATGGCAGTAAATAGGATATAGCCTATAAGGTACTGAGGGCATTATATAGATATTATATAAAGAAAAAAAAAAAAGACTAAAAGATCACCTTATCAATAAACCACCCTTTAATTTTCCTGAAAATATATTATTCAGCAGTAAATACACCTGGCTGTGCTTGCACCCAGTTGTTTTGCTTTGACCCACTTCAGCAGCAATGACTACTTTAACTGTGAAGGCCAAAAAAAAGCAGGAAGAGGGAGAAAACTTCTCCTACTCTTTATTAGACCCAGGGTGAAGTGGGTAGCTATGAATTTTCAGGATTAAAGGGACTAATCAACATGTATGTCTGTGTCTATATACACAGCCCTGTGGAAATATAGCACAGCATACATGCCCTGTTACTGCAGCAGTATATATGTTTTAATATATAAGAACACGTTGTGAATTCCAAAGGGCTTTTTTTTTTTTTTGAGATGAGGAAGGTAGTTTCTGGTGCTAGCAATTTGGGATTTGCAAGAAGGGTTTGAAATAAATATTCCTTCTATGGTTTGATTTTTTTTTAATAAGGAAAATTGGGACAAAAGGCCATCAGAAGCTTAAGATTCTTCTGAGGAAATGCTGTGCCACCTGATCTTCCACTTCTTTAAGAAATTTGAAGCCAAAATCAAACCAAAAACGAAGGCCAAATGCAGTGTCAGGATATATCAGCAAAGCTCCATTGGCACCCGGGTGCATCTTTACATTCCCTATGCTAAAAATTGTCATTCTACTGGTGCTAGGAGACCCCAAACTGGGGCAGTAAACTGGGCCCTCCTTTGCAGGGATTGACCCCCTGCCCCAAATCTGATTTTAAGCCCTTAGCATTCAAGTGCCACTCAAAGGGAATGATGATTGTTTTCTCTCCAGATGCCATTCCTGTTCATCAGTCCCAGGGCCAAGCAGCTCATATTTTCATTTTTAGGAGTATTTAACAATTAAACACGCTGCCAGTGCCAGAGCCTCCTGCCCTCAGACCCAGCTGAACACCACCTGCATGCTGTCCCCCCTCTTTCCTCCACCTTAAAAGCAAAAACTGTTCTTTCCCAAGTAGCAAAAAATCCAGGACAAATGCCAGATGATTACACCTGCAATCTGTTCACTTTAGGATTTTATCTCACTCTCTGAGGGCATCTGAGTACACACAGGGACACGCACCCCCAGAAATCTCAGTAGCCTGGAGTCGAAGCCACTTGGCTTCAGTGGACTTACTCCAAGCTGATACTGCTGCAAGAGAAACTATACACCAAGTATTCCCCAGGAGACCCCCCTCAAATTACTACATTTTCATACCATTCCTATATAACCTTATTTTTTTTTTCCCCCAGCAATCACTGAAGTCTGGGTATCAGTCAACAAATTTATGACAGATAAGTAGTAGGGGAGGTAGGATGGTTCACACTTCTCCATAGACCTCCTACTCAAGCAATTAAACAAGCCCTAAAGTGGATGTAATTGTAGCCATTTGGAGGAGAGCTGGGATGCTTGTTTTCTAAAGAAGTGGCTAAATAGGTATCCCAGCCAAATCCCTTGGCCCTCATCTTCTCCGTGGAGGGAGAGCGCGGGGGAAGAGGCTTTACACTGAACATCAAAGTTTGCCATTAGCTAGAAAATATGCCCCCTCCCAAAATGGATCTAAAACTTTGATGGAAAATATGTTTCTATCAGAACAAAAAAATATAAAATACAATGGTTTTGGCTAAGGTTTCCACTCTGCAAACTGATTATTTACCTTCCCAGCCTTTGGTTCTGGTGAGGAAGTGGAAGTGAAGAATAGGAAGTGGTTTCAAAAGTGTTTAAATTACTCAGGGAAGGACTATTTCACATCTCTGCTGACTTCCACGTGTGTCATCAGGCCATGTTCAGACCATTCCACTAAAGCCAGCGTGATTATCCACAGTATATAGCCAGTAGGAGGTAATAGCTGGGGTGAGACCCTTGTGTGGTCTCCTTTGTGTCCCAGACTTACAGTGATGTGCTTGGCCACCTGAGAGCGTGTCCCACCACGGAGCTCTTCCCCTAAAAGCAGTATTTTCACTGAAAGGCTCTCTATTTTGGATGACTTTTTGATTGCAAGGAAATATCACCCCTCTGGGGTGTGTATTTTTGGATGCACTGTTGTATATGGAAGGTAAAAGGATGGTGCCTGAAGATACACGTTCTCTCTCCATCTCTGCCATGGGCTGTGGGTTGGGAAAGCCAAGAGGATTTTAGGCTTGTCTCTGCTGGCAGATGTAATATGTTCCCTAGCACCATTAGCCTGTGCTCCAAGGTGTGTGACATGGGAACGTCAAGACTTCCATCACCCATCCCACCTCCAGTCCCACTGTACTTGCATGTTGCAACATGGATTTAAAGATCCTTGTCTACCCTATAAAGGTGCTGGGAAGACAGACTAGTTCTATACTTCTTGCAAGGCTCTTGACCATGTTCTGAGAGGAACATTCTGAAATTCTGGATTTCGGAATTCTGAGAGGAATTCTGAAAGTTCAGAGTATCTTCTCAAACGAGATTTCATCCTAGGAACATTTTTGATTAGTGAATTTTGATAGTCCTGGAAAACTGGCACAGCCACAGAGAATAGCACAATTTAAATACTTATATTTCAGAAGTGCCACTTTTCCCATAAACATTGAAATTTGACTAATCATTGCTGGGACTTAACATTCAAAACAAGGAGAACAAATTCCCCAATAACTATAAAATGGTTTTAAAAAAAAAGCTATTAAAGCAGGACACCCGAGTTCTAACATTTTGGTTTCACAGTGGCTGCTTGTGTGACCTTGGGCAAGTCCTGTAAACACTTTGTGCCTCAGTTTCCTCCTCTGTAAAATGGGAGGTGTCAAGCCTGCCTCACGAGGATGATGTGAGGATTATTTAGTCAATGTTGGTGAAGTGCTTCAGCATCCTAACATCAAAACCAGTGCAGGGTGGTGGTGGTGTTGGGCAGAGCAGGACAATCCATGTCACCTTTCCCCTGTCTCCATGCAGCCCAGCAGAGACAGCGAGGCAGGCTGATCAGAAATTGGGTTTCTCAAGGAGGACAAGCCCAGCCCGTTTCAGATGCCATGCTCAGCTTTTCTCCATCCCCTGAAACGTTGCATCCTCCCTTTGGAAAGTATGCAGGGAACTCAACTGAGGAGCCAGGGATTTAGGACAGCCCCGTTGGGTCATGGAGTTGGAGAAAGGAGAGATGGAGAGAGCATGTGGATCACCAGGTGCATTCCCAGGAGACTCATGTCACAGGCATCCCTGTGTCTTATTCTCCTACCCTAAATTCCTTCTGTTTGGACATCTTCCAAAGAAGGGGTCTGCTCTACCCAGACCCTCCCAATCAGGCACATCAGACAAAAATAATGGTCTAAGCTTTCCTAGTAAGAAGAACAGTTTTTTGTTAACTAAACTTGAAACTCAGTCATGCCCATGCCTTGAAACTTGCCTTATTTACTGAACTCAGCCCATTTTGGACCCAGGTCATTCATTTGAAGTTGCCCTTACAATGCCATGCTGACCCTGCATGGCTTGCAGTGAAGATGCCCATCCATCCAAGTTAGGATCAAGGATCTTCCAGTTTGACTAGAAGAGGTTGGCTTCAAACTTCCTAGGTCACTTCTACACCCAAGTCATCCTTACTTAAGGGTATAGAGAGACTGAGATCCAAATTAGACCCCCAAAAGAAGATCTGAATGAACAAGGAAGACTACTTCAAGTCCTGCCCCAGGCAACTCCTTTCCTCACTCGCAGCAGTGCTTCAAAACCATTTCTGGCTTCTGCCAGCAAGCTCCACACATGGTGCTTGGGAGATATGAGGACCACCAACACTCCCTGGATAAGAGAAGTGGCCGAGGGCAAACCTGACCCTCCTCTATGTCCAGCCAGCTTATTTTTGCCAGCCTTGGTGGCATTGCCCTTGATTTGGTGCAACGCTGCCAAGAGCAGGGGCAAGCTGGGCTGACAGATGTCAACACGATGCAAAACTGGTGCTATTACCTTGGCACAGAGTGCCTGTGAGTCTTTTTCCATCACCAAGCACTTACCTTGCGCATGGGAAGCCCGTGGTTTGTAGATGGTGTCTGTAGCAGCTTCACAGGAGGGCTCTGAGTAGATACTCCATCCTAGTCCCCACCTCTTCTTCTAATTTCCACATCTTGGAGAGCAAATTAAGCCTGTGTGTTTGTGCCTGAGTGTGAATTCATGAGGAAAAGAAGTAGAGCAAGGACCAACCGTAATATTTAGTGCAGTGAAGGCTTTGACCAAGTAAGGAGTGAACGAGAAGTGTGGGATAAGACCTCAGAAAACCAGATTTGCAGATTTTGACCTGTCTCAGTCCAGTGGTACATCTGTAAATCCATCAGGATTGTTGTCTGTGTCCAGGGCAGTTTCTTCTCTGGGCTCCCAGGGAGTGACAGGTTGGGATATTCAGGGTAGGGCTCCCAGAGGGATGAGATCAGAGTCGCTGAGCACCTTTGGCCTCCCCTGGTTTAGTGGAAGCTGAAGGTATCCAGCACATCCCAGGAGGCAGTCCAAGGAAGGTTGTGCCCTGTTTATGTTAGATTTGAGCCCTCAAAGTTCAATTCTGTTTTCCCCCACACCGGCGCAAGCGTGTTGAACGTGAAAAGATGTGATCCTTTGAATTTAAGAAGGCTGTTAAAAAATGGTCCAAAGTGCTAGATAAAAACTCACAAAATCAACGTGCCCCTTCAAAGATCAGCTTCTGGTCTCGATTTCACCAAGGCACCAGCCACCTTGCATGAACCCCACTCTTTTTTCTGGGAACATCCTGGTTATTCTGCCACCAGCGAGGCCAGAATTTGGCCTGGCCCCACCTACCCTCATCAATTCCAAAAAGCCCTTTATGTTTGTTGAGGACAGTTATGTCAGGGCAGCGACATTTCAAGTCTCAAAACCTCGTGGTGCCTTCTCTTGTGGTGCTCACCCTTCACAGGACTTCAGTCAAGGCAACCACCTGCATCAAACAACGCCGCCAGTACTTTCCTCTGTAGGAGGTGCCAGTGCAGTAACAGACTTTAATGTATACAGATATAAATATAGATAGATATATTGCTATAGTTATAATTCTATATATATAATTGAGGTTCTGATGCCACTGTATGGGGAATGGACCATTCCTCTGCAGGGTTACACACTGCTCGAGTGAATCCAACAGCTCAACATCCTGCAAAGCATTACAGCCTTGGCAAGGAGCTTCTCTTTCCCACATTTTTTCCAGCTCCCTTCTCTCCCCTTGCCCTTCTCCTCCCACGCACTCCTTCGAAGCCGCTGGTTTGCACCCTAGCAGTTTCTCCCAGTAGCTCTCCCCATCACCAGCGTGTGCTGCAAGGCAACATCTTCCTCCTCTCACGGGATGGGGAGGTGTCCCCTTGCCGTGAAAGGAGGTGGGGTGGCACATCCTGGGGCAGCATCCCAGAGTGCCATCCCCGTGGCAAGCAGAGTTATTCCCCCACTAGCAGAACCATCCACTGTCCAGCTTCTCCATCTCAGCTTCCCCAGCGAGACACCACCTGGGTGTCTTCTTTTTTTCCTCTTCAGATGGTCGGTTTTCCACGCTGAGCTGAGCAAGCCCTCGCTGGTGGGAAGGAGGGAGGCTTGGCTTTGCTCACTCAAGTGGTTCTGCCTGACTTCAGGGGAGGACTGTTTTTTTTAGTCAGAAAAAAACTGCTGGGTTGGGTCAATCGTCACCTTATTGTTCCCTTTGAAGTAGTGCTGAAAGTAGAGCTAGGACAGATGTTGAGCGACTATAAGGGAGCAACACCAATAATACTGTAAAAGGTGCTAGAATCAAACCTCATTTTATATACTTTGGTTCTTAGAGAAAAAAAATACACAGAATTCTTCCTGTGCAGCCTTACTGTAGATTGTTACAACCAACTCTTTATCCAAAAAAGAAAACAAAGAAAAAGTGAGAAAAGGTTAAAAAAGGACAAAAATGATGCGATCCTGTATAAAGTGTAACCAATATGAGTATCCTATATAAATGTAAATGATCAGACATATATTAAAATGCACTTGAGGCAGGCAACAAGCACAAAAAGCTTTTGAAGTCTCCTTTTTAATGCACACTTGTCTTTTTTTTTGGTTGGGCTGGTGCACGAGGGAATGTGCCAAGTCGTTTTTATTTCCTCTTCATTCAGTCTGTGAATTTTGGGAAGAGGAAAGAGGGATGGAAATAGGGTGGGAGGTTTAGCTAGCGTGCAAACCTGGAATATTCATCTCTATTTTAGTTTTGGTAGGTTTCGTTGTTAGTTTGTGGCATTGGTGACAGTGGTTGGACTCGTGCTTCATTTCTCAAATGCTTTTGAAAGTTTTGTTGCCTGCCCTAGTGCTGAGCATAACTCTTACCTCAAGAATGCTTAAAAAAAAAAGAAAAAGTCAATCGTTTTTTCCCATCTCTGGAAAAATTAAAACAAACAGATGACAACAACAAAAGAGAAAAAAAAAAAAGAAAAAAGAAAAAGCAAACAACCAGCAGTGAATGAAGGAATGAGAATTAAAAAAAAAAGGAAGAAGTCAAAGCAGAGGTTTGGTGATCAAACCGAGCCATTCTGGTGCTTTTCCCCCCTTTTTGTGTTGCTAATGATGAAAATTACATGAGATGGGCTTAGACAAGTTTGTGGTCTTAGGATGTAGCAAAAAAAAAACGTATTTAAAAAGAATACAAATTTGCATGGAAAAAAACACTCTGATGGAACATTTAAAGAATGGCTGTTTCAGTGTCAGACGTTTAATGTTAGCATGTGTGTGTGCTGTATATACCTTTTCATGTGTGACATGTACAGTTGACTGAGGAAAAAAAAAAAAACAAGCTTATGGAACCGAACAAAAAAAACCTAATAATCAAATGCTATTTTATCAGATGATGCACTTTTTCACCTTGATGAGAAGCCACTGTTCACAACTATGCAATCTTCCAGTTTCTCTCTCTATCTCCTCTCTCCAACCTCAAATTTCCCAACTAGTTTCCATAACCTAAACCGTTTTTTCTTTTTTACAAAGAAACACAAAAAAAAAAAAGTTCCAAACTCTGGTTCAAGGTGAGAGTGCTACTGTGACTTTTCTCAAACAATAAGAGCTAACAAACAGATAAAACAAAAGGGGTTTGGTTTGGTTTTGTTTTTAAGACAAAGGAGGTTCGGACATGACCCTCTTTATGTTCTCTAAGTGACATGTTTTCTACATGTGCCAGGCTTCTGTTGACTGTTTTTGGGTTGAGTTTTGTTTCTCGATTCATTTCTCTCTTGGGTTTTAGGATTATTATTTTGGTTTAATTTCTTTCCTTGCATCTTTATTTCCTTTTTGAATTCCGGTTTCGTATCGTAGAGTTTTGGGGATGTGAAGATGAAGGTGAAATTTGGCTTAACTCCAAGTGTTTCAGTCCATGTGTGTGCTAGCTGTATATAGTTTTCTACGTAGGAGATTTTAGGCGCTTTCCAACGCACTTTACGACTTGGATGTACAAAGTTGTCTGTATAGAAAAATCTAGTGAGTGTTGACCTTCAAAAAGGAGCATTTGGGTTAAGAGGAGTTAAAATGTTTGAGTCTCTCACGTGTGTGTGTGCGTGTGGGTGTATTATATACTATATTATATATTATAGAAATATATAATAGCATATATCCATCTTGGGGTGTGTGTACTAGATGCACACATCCAAGCACATGACCATGCCCATCAAAGTAGAGGGTCTGTGTTTCTTTATAATAAATAGCCTGACTCTACTGGGTAAACTTCTTCCCTGTCCTTAGGTGAAAGGTAGAAAACTGTCCTCCCCCTGTTAGTCACAGTGTGTATTCCTGGGAGGATTTGGCCTTTAGAACCTTTCTTTCCCCACTCCAGTTTACCAACGGGTGCTGAGGAGACAGAGCTGGTGAGGAAACAGGGTCATCCAGTGATGAGCTCAGGAAACCATGAGGCCAATAAGATGTGGTTGCCACGTCCCCCGCCCACCACGGAGCGTGTCCCTCCCTCTTCCCCGTGCCTGGCAGACTGGGGTTGCTGATGCTTACCAAGCCTTTAAGCACTTTGCACTCATGGTCCCTCTCTGCAAAAACCGCAGGGTCCCTCTTGACACCAGTGAGAGGTGATTGGGGCCAGTTTACGGTGAGATCTTCACCAACCTACCCCTTGTCCTCCATCTGTCTTCTCTTCAGGAAGCCCCCTGCTGCCTCACTGGGCCATGCTTGGACCTCCAGCCCCTCACCATTGTGTTTTAAATGAGCGCTGTTGTGCTTCTCCATCCTTTCACTCAAGCCTTGAGAGCCATGGCCCACCATGCTAAGACTCTTCAAAGCCCTTTGTTGGATTCTCCTCAGCTGTGGTACCTCCAGGCACTGAACCTGGCAAAGGGCAAGCCCCTGGGTCACTGCTGTCATCCCACTCTTGCCCTACGTGCTACACACAGACCTGATGCTCGTGTTCCTTATGGATCCCCTCCAACCTGAGATATTCTCTATGATCCTTTGACTTCAAATTTCTTGGCATAGGGCAGATGAAACCCCATTTCTGATTCATTGGACATCTGATTTAATGAAGCTTTTCCAAGTGACCAAGGGACAGCTGGGCTGATACAGAAAGGTCCCTCACTGAAGCCAGTAAAAGTGGGGAGGATGAGGGGAACGGATTTGTGGCACCTCTTCCACGTGTCAGTGGGAAGACAAATGTCCATATCAGTCTGTGGCAGCATGGGTGGTTCTTTCAGCCAATCTTTTGCTCTTGAATTCTTAACAACAACTTCATGGCACCCATCCTACTGAAGCTGAAGCCACTTTTATCTGAAAAAAAAATGTAGTGGAAAAGCGACAGCTGGGCTGATACAGAAAGGTCCCTCACTGAAACCAATAAAAGTGGGGAGGATGAGGGGAACGGATTTGTGGCACCTCTTCCACGTGTCAGTGGGAAGACAAATGTCCACATCAGTCTGTGGCAGCATGGGTGATTCTTTCAGCCAGTCTTTTGCTCTTGAATTCTTAACAACTTCATGTCACCCATCCTACTGAAGCTGAAGCCACATTTATCTGAAAACAGCTGTAATGGAAAAGCTGGGGGCAGTCAGTTGGTTGATCTGTAAATCCAGGTGGGCTCAGAAACCTCCTGTGTTTCATGTATCTCAGTTCTCTAGAAAGCAGCATTCATATCTAAACAATTTACTGCAGGACACCTCACCCAGCCTTACCTGTTCCACATTGTCTATCTAGTGGTATCATACATAACACAGCCTCAAGTGTCTCCTTCTCTGCTCTTCCTGCACAAACGTGGGCTCTGCCATCGACCTGCACTGACAGGTTTTAGGCTCTGGTTGTGGTTGGTGTTTGCAAGGAGCTCTAGCTGTCCTTTGGATTTGCCATTAGGATGTTCTTGGTTAATCCCCCACACAAATCCAAGACAGGATTTCCCCACCTCCAGCTCCTGCTTTCCTTCCCTGAAAATGTAGTGCTGAGAGGAGCCCACGTGGAGTCATCCTCTGCCCTAGTTAGCAGTTTCTACTAAAGCCTTAAGGAAAAATATGAAGACACTTTTCTAACTGCTAGATTCAGCAAATGGAGGAGCCTAAGGGGCAAGTTTGACTCAATCCATAATCTTGCAGCTAAAATCTTTTAAAGTTCCTACACTCCCATTTCTTAAAGGCAGTAACTTGCAAAGGCTTCTTCCTTCTATGACTCACCAAAAAAATCTATTAAGAGAAAGATATACATGGAAGATGCTTGGCAATATTTTTTTCCTCTCCAGGTTACCCAGCTCCTTCCAAGCAAAGCAATGCACCCGTGGGAATTCAAATAGAAGTAGGGCATCCAGTGAGTTATCAAGGTCCTTCCATATTCAGGAGAGACACCAAGACACCTCCAGGTAGGGATTCATCCCAGTTGTTCTCCAGTTTAGATCTGTTGTGTGCCCTCTAGCTGGTTACATTCAGGTGAGTTGAATCCTGTCTAAAGTGGACAGGATCTACCATGCTTCCAAACCATTTCCCACCATGGCTTACCATGAGACTTGTCCTCTTTCTGCTCTGCCAATGAACTTTTGAAGTTCTCTCTTTGAACACAGCTCTGTGCTCGCTCAGCAGCCCCTGCCAAAGTGGCCCATCTACATCTGGCATTCCCCTCCCAGGATGAAGTGTCTCAGGCTGCAATTCAGAGCAGGACCCACTCAGGAGAGGGAGGAATTGGATTTTCTGAAGTGATACACACTTTCTGTGACAGTCTTCTGGTCACTCTAGTGGTTCACCACAAATAAACCTTGAAAATTAATGCACAAGAAATAATCTTCTGTGTGTTTCCCTAAAGGATAAGGTGAGGTGGAAAGCAAAAAGTAAAATCTGAGCTGTAACAGTGGCTTGTGTAGTAGCTTCACACAGCGTTTTGGTGACAGTCACATTGGCTTCTTCTCCTGCTCATTAGCAATCTGTTCTGGTCAGTGGTCCTCGTTTTCTGTAATCCTTGAATTCTTTAGCTCAGCTCTGACCTGAGAATAAAGCTCAGATTGGTACTGTGTACAGGACAGCTGAGGAATCATACTCCTTCCAGGGCACCACTTCCTACCTTTGAACAAAGCTTAGGAGATGTTTGTGCAGCAGCAAAGGGCTTGCCAAGTCCAGAGCTTCAAACTTCTTTCTGTCTGTGTTTCATGTAGAGCACCTGAGAGCTCCTCACATCCCTGATAATACATGGCTCTTGCATGCTGGGATATGATGGTGCCATGTCCTTCCTTTGCTGCACGTGCCACCTCATAGATGTGGATGGTCCAATGGCCCAAAGAGCTTTTACCAACCATCACTATGCTCAACCTTATTGGAAAGGTGTCCCTGGATCTAACTCGGGCCCCTCTTGCTATAGTTAAACCTTCTACTGCTTCTCATCTTCATGTCCTTTCTGCTGTGGAAGTGCCAGGTACACGTTGTCCTGGATTGACAGACTAAATTTAAAAGCCAGGAAGCTGCTCCAAATCCCTCCCAAGCTGTTGTGATGAGAATCAACTGAAGAGCCCCAGTCATCCAGGTGCCTTAACAAGTCTCCTTGTGGGAGTGCAGACCAAGCAGCCAGATCCCACCAGGTACCAACACCGGCCCCACCAGCGCCCGGTCACTTCAGTGGTGCCACTTTTCTTGCCACATCTCTGCTGTTGCCTGAAAAGAGCAAGAGAATCCATCGAGGGGCTGCCCTACTGAAGCCTTGTTTCGTTGGCCATCATCAAGTCCAAGTTGATAAACAGAAGCATGTGTTGGTGAATGTAGCCTCAAGCCTTCCCAGGGTCTGCTGCTTCCTCTTGGCCATCAGCAAGGGATGGGAAATGGCTTGTCCTTCTTTTGCTCACATCCAGCCCCAGGAGATTCCCCCACTGCACAGTCCTCCCTCTCTTTCTGCCCTCATGCACTACTAGTACCCCTAGAACACAGGCTATTTCTCAGAGCTGTTCCATCAACCCTTCAAGTCATGAAAAATCAATGGAAAATTTTCCCTTCGAGACGACCAGTTTGTAGGAAACACCTCTGATTTATTTTTCCCTTTCCTCCCCTGCCTTTCCAAATGGCATTATTTCTAAATGGGCTCTAATATCAATATCAATATCAACGTTAGTAGGATCCATTGATGAAGCTGTGAATCAAAGCTCACTGCTGTGTTGGAGATACATATGTTAATGACAGTTGCGTTAAGCCAAATTTAGCAGCTGGATTCTTCCACATCCCTTTGTTTTGTATCTACCTCACTATGATTTCTTTGATTTCTCGTGATTTAGTGTTGTATACAATGTCAGAGGTGATATGTAGATAAAAATATATATATATATATACAAATATATATTTTTTGCTTTGCAATAAAGCTCAAAGCTATAACACGAATATTCATAAAATGTCATAATCTTTATTGTAATGTTCCCTTCTTAGTTGTAAAATCCTGTCTGGATCCTATTTTCCTGTACACTGGGATCGATATTGTGCTCATGAGTGAATGACTTTTATTTCCTTTTCCATTTAAATGATGTTTTTGAGATGTGAGATAGACACCAGAATTGTCAAACATGAATTGGTTTGCTTTTTTTGCTTTTTTTCTCCCCCCAAATACAGCCTGTTTGTGACTGGAATCAAACAGTGAAATTGGAAGAAATGCTTTGCAGTCCTGATCTTTCAGTTTGGGTTTGTCTGATCTTAACACCGAGTTGGGCAAAGGGCAGAGAGGAAGCAAAAAAAAGAGGGGCTGTTAGGACTGATGAAGAAAATATAGGTTCATCTGTTTCTATTTGGGTGAAGTGGGGCTTCATTCTTTGGAATAATTGAAATGTGGCTCTTCCCTGAGCACGGGGACCACACTCATCAACCTCAACTTCAACCATTGAGAAGTTTTTCTGGTCACTGACCCAGACTCACTGGTGGGGATGGAGAGAGACCAAACGTTCCCTAGGACAGTTCACCCCATGCTAAGACACTTGTTTGAGGCACGTGGGATGCATCTCCTTCAGGATGGGTGTTTCTCTCCATTGCTGTGGATGGAACTGAGAAGATGAGCTCACATCAGACACCTCAACGTTATGGTTAAAACCAAGTTCAAAGACCCCTCGTTGTCAGTGCACAAATTTCATCCTGGCAAGGGAAAACTGTCTCATTTTTTAGTCATGTGCATTATTCTGAACTTTGTGCTCTGTGAATGGAAGGGGTGAGGAAGGTGGGAGCTCCTGGTGAAGTGAGCAGGACTTTGTCTACTGCTTCTGTGCTCCTGTGGTGGAGAATGGACCCAGTCCTGGTCAGTAATACTGTAACAACCACCATCCAGCACTGAAATGCTGGCTGAGTCCTGCAGCGTGGGGAGGAGCATCAGGGAGGACTCTTGAGGTGGACAGGACCTCTCATCTGTTTATTCCCAGTAAAGCCCTTTCTGAGAGCCTCACAACATGATCCTGCTGCCAGAAACGTGGAGGACAAAGTCTACATCTGCCCAGTCCAATCCTTCTTCAACCCCCACGCTGCTCCTGGAGGCTGAAATTAGGAAGAAAAACATCAAGCTCCAGTTGCTGGGACTCTTTGCTCCATTAGAAAATATCACTGTGGATCTCATGCATTGACTTTGTTGGGAGCAGAATGAAGGGAATTGTCTCCATCTCCTTTCCACCAGACTGTGGGGAAAGGAATATTCTCCCCCACTGCTTTGTCAAAGCAAATTAGTGACCAGAAAGAAGTGGACACAAATGGAATATAATGTATTTTTTTTTAAAAGCAAGGAGAAAAAATTACTAAGGAACTTAAATCCAGCTATTCCATCAGGAAAATGAAAAAAAAAAAAAAAAGGAAAGAAAGATGCAGGCAATGAAGAACTGAAACCCAAACATGAATCAATCTCAGTGGAGAAAATGTTATTTGGTTTCACCTAAAGCATAAGACAGGACTGCAAAACACATATTCAGGGTTGGTTTCATGAGTGCCCTTCTGCATGGTCTTCTGAAAATTGGCACAATAGTTCAGTACAAACAGCATTTTTTTCCCTCATTCTGGTCTGGTGTCTGTACAAATCTGGCTTGGGTTTTGGTTGTTTATTTTATTCTTTTTGTTGCCTGTTCCCAGCTATTTCTGTTTTTATGGTGTAGTATGTTGTCTATATGGAATGAAATACAGATGTGTTCATGAAGCTGTATAGCAGATGGAATTACAGGTTGGAGTTGATTTGAAAAAAAAAACAAATATCTAACCATGAGAAAAATATCTCTATGAAAAGTATGCTTCCAAAGTGTGTGTTTGAGTTTGAGCATTTTGGCATTCTACTGAGCTTTTTGAAAGGTTGGTTTTGAAATAATGAGACTTTATGAAGGTTGGGGGTTCTGAGACACCAAAAAGCACAATTATCCTTAAACTGTTCTAATTCTATTGAGGTTCCATTATGTTATTTCATTCTTTGCCTGTCTGAATATTATAATCCCCAATTTTTGACATGAAATTTATAATCCTTTCTATCTGCTCAATAATCATCTTCAGGCAAAAGGGAGAGATGCAGCTGTTCCACTTCTGCTCAGAAATCCTGCAGAATTCCTGGCTTTATTTGTTCTTGATTTGCTTTCAGAATAGGGTTGAATTTTGTATTTTGTGGTTATTCTCTTTGAGACCTACTGTAAAGTCAAAAAGGTCTCCTTTTAACTGAGTGACAAGGCGTCTATGCAGTAAATGGAAGAGGCAGCCTGGTTTCTATCACATCTGCAGTGGAATGTGGTCTGTGAAGGACTAGGTCATCCAAATCACTTCTGGATCTGGTTGGGTCATGCTGATAAATGTTAACGAGAGGCCAGATTTATCCTTGTTGCACTCCACTGTAGGCATAGGTGCTGGATGAAGTCAGTGTCTGCAGTAGCATTAACAGTGTCCTCAGGTGTTCAGGGGTCTGTTGGGTTGTTTGATGACATGGGGATGTCTTAAGTATTTCTTATTCTTCATCTCTTTGTCTGAAAGGAGCCTAGATTTTCTCCCTTTACTCTCGCAAGTATTTCCACTGATGACAATGGGATGAGTTTGGTTTTGGTCATGGAAGCATCTTCTTGTCAGGTGGTCTTGTTGCTTTGATACTGTGGTTGTATCACGACAATTTGCTGAGGATGACTTTGAGGTTTTATGTCCTTCTGCAGCATCAGTTCTGCTTTACTGAGAAGTTCTGTGTGTCTCTTCCATCACGTGCAGTATTTCTGGAGGCAAGAATGATTCTTTCAGCTTCATGCTCACTGCTCTGCTGTCTACTCTTTTCCAGGCCATAAGACTGTTCCTTTCTATAAAGGCCCCATTTATTTTGGCAGCTGTATCATGATCAAAACCTTCCTTGTACTCCAGCTCTCTAAATGTGGAAGAGCTTTACTGGTTTGAGTAGAGCTGACTCTACATTTACCCTGGAACAGAGCAGCAGCATGCCCTGGTGAGAAGGGGGTGCTATTTAAGTGGGAGTTGCCTCTCTGTTGACCGTTGCATGGCAGATGGGTCATAATAAGTAGATATAATAGCATTGGAAGTGTCTTCTGCTGACTTCACTTATGAGAAGGACAGTATTTGAGTAAAGGGTTCAGCATGTCTGCCAATGGAACCCTTACAGAAACCAAGACTCATCTGACTTGGATCAGGAGTCCCCTGAGATCCTTTAGGCAGCAGAGCATTGACAGAGGCTTTCACCTGTGGGACACTGTTTTATTCTCTCTCAGTTTTCCCCTGGGGTTTGGAGGCACAGAGCCCAGGACAGAGTCAGAGTTAGCTCACTTGCTGCTCAGGTCCGGTCAAGATGGTTGGCAACAGGTGAGGGAGATGTCCATGCTGTTAAGAAGAAGGTTTGTGTCCAAGGTACGATGGTGAAACCATGGTTTGAGGGCTTATGGGTCCCTTAATGGCTGTATAGTTGAGCTTCAGGACATGCCCAGGAACATATGCTAAAGGGGAGACCAGTGCACCATCAGAAGATCCTTCAGAAGATACCAGGGTTGAAAATGTATAGAAAAACTGGCTCAAATTTAGCCCATTTAAATCCTTCTCTGAAATATGAACTCAGCTAGCAAAGAGGGCTAAGGACATCATGCCTGAGGTGGCAACCGTGAAGCTTTATTTGCTGTGATCATTCCACTACTGGGGAAAGGTGGTTGTTCAAACGAGTGATGGATCATCTTCAACCTAAGGAGAATTAGACTGGGCTCACCAAAGCCATCATGCCATCCAGTCCACAGTCCTGCCTGGCCATAACCTTGGCTAGATACACGAGGAGGAGGCAGAAGGCAGGGAGATGCTGCAAGGATAACCTCCCTGCTGCTCAGGGGGCCTGTCCCATCGCTGAGGCTGGCTCGAGTCTCAAACATGCACCTTTAATTACTTTTCTGAAGTGATAATGGCATTAGCTGTGAGCACACTCATTTCCTCTTGGTGCTAGTCCCTCTTTGGATCATGAGCTCAGCACCGATGACATCACTTGGCAGAGAATCTTCTACAGACCTGCCTGGGCACCAGATGAGTGTTCTACTGCCCAGACAATTTTAGTCTTCAGGATGAACAACCAAACTACCTTGCTGATAAACCTGCTTGGGCTCTCATCTCATGATCCAGCAGGCACTGAGATGCAGGGTGAGGGGCTGAATAACTTTTAGATGTGCTCTGAAGGTGTAAAAGCTCTAGACTTGGTAAGAGCCACAAATATTATCTCCTTTTTGTTGGGTTCCTTGTCTACGTCCACACTAACAAAGTACAGAGAGCAGGACCTGGCTACAGGCACTAGCAGTCAGTTGTCAATGTTTTCCAGTTGTAAGCAAGATCCTTGGCATGGTTTTGGCTGGGAACAGCTGGTATTGCCCCAAACAATCCTCTGCTTGAGGATTTAGCAAGGGATTTGGAGACAGCAGGCGGTTTGGTTGTGAGCACCCTGTCTTGGAGGCTAAGGGAGACTGTCACAGGGAGAAAGACCCTTGGAAGGGTTTAATTTATTATAGATATAGTCAGCATGAACCTTGCCAACTGCTAGTCATGGCATGACAAGCTATGGTGTGATAGTCAAGAGGAGGTAATGCTAGACTAGACCTGCAACCAAGTCCCTGCTTAATAAGAGGCAAGGTTTGAGGGAGAGATCTTATCTTTTACTAGAAATATATATTTTATTATTAAAATACCTCCCCCTTTAAACCATGCCTCTTGTATTACCTTAGACTATGCCAGCTACCAAAACGTGACTAGGAAACGTTCAGAAATGTCTTACAATGGATTTTGTCTCAGCATTGTCACTCGAGCTGATGGCCTCCACCCTGTCCTTATCCCAGGGTACACACCAAAGCCAGAGACCTCAACTTTGCAAGGTGCTAAAGGTTTCTTAGGAAGTCCAAAAATACCATCCCTGCTTTCCGTGGAGCTGAGGGGATCAGTATGTTCCAGGAAGAGCCCAGAGTTTTTTTCTCTTTGCTCCATGCCTTCCCTTTGTTGTGCTGCCAACAGAGCCTCAAGAACAGCATATGGCCTTGTTACACTTGCCTTTTTTTATTATTATTATTAAAAATAAAGACTCCACAGTGCTGCATGAGGTTTAGTGGTGTAAAATGTGCTGTGGTTATGTGCTTTTCTCTCCAACAAGCAAGATATTTCTGCAGAATTCAGCAGCTTCAGAGCTTGCTGCATTTTCCTACACTAATTCCTTATTTTTTCAGGCTAGGGGAATGATCATTTCCCCCCTAAGACTGATTTAACAAGTAATTCTTTGCCTTCCTCCCAAAACACTTCCTCAGGTCCAATGCTCACTAGGAATTCAGCCTTGGGCTTTCTCAAAACTCATAGCCAACAGCACTGAGAGAATCTGCATCGAGTGAGCCCTGGGGAGGTGTTTGGTGTGGTGACTTGAGATTGGGATAAGAGTTCACAGATTGGGTAAAGCAGATGGCTGCAGAACTCTCTGCATCATTTTTATTTGCTTGCTCCACCAGGTCCTGTCTTCAGTGCATCAGATGCTTTAGCATTTTTAATTTTTTTTTTTATATATATAAATATGAGATATTTTTATTGGAGAAAACAAACTCATTTGCCTCTTCTTAGAGCATGACAGGAGCAACTTTGGCTTTGAGATACATTTGATGTACCAAGGTAATTGAAGAAACCATTCTCTTCTCACCTCTCATTTAATTTAGTCTGAAAAAACTGCTTAAGCAAGGATTAAAATCTTGTTATCTCCTGTCCCATGGCTACATCTATAGTTCATTTAGCTACTGAGTTTCAAAAGTTATGTCCTTTAAACTTTCAAGCTTTAGCAGCAATGTGTGCAGTCAGATGTTCTCCCCTTAGGTGTGTCCAAACTGTGATATCATGGTGGGATCTTAGGTTGATTGCTTTTGTAGGTGCAAAGAACACTTCAGAATACTCTGAAAATTTGTCTTAGCAGCAATAGCAGAAGCTTTTAGCACATGGCTTATTTCCTGCTCCTTATTAAGGTTCCTACATCTACATCACCACGACAGTCAGTCACCCCTTTATACCTTACGTTGGTACATATGAGGCAAGATATTTGTACACTGTCAATTTGATTTCTTCCCCTTGTTCTTTAGCAAGAACTGAAAAGGTCTCCCGCAGAGCTCCAGTAGGTATCTGAAGCTTTAAGGTTTTGACTAGGCGTGTGGATGCCCCACAGGTAGATTAATGAATGGAAGCCACTCTTACAGCCTGTAGGATGTAAGATGCAATTCCTGCATCGTAAAGCAGCTGTCTGCACTTTGTCAGGTGAATCATGTCCTAGAAATGTCTGTCTTGACTTTAGAAGAAGTCCAAGATACTAACTCAAATACAAGCATCCATCTCTGTTTGTTCAGGTAATAAGGCTCCCAGTGTCTCAAGATCAAAATCAGTTTTTCCAGTGTACTCTGCAGACTGCTTACCCATCGAGGTGATCTTCTATTTCTTATACTCTATATGGATGTGGAAGGAGAACTTCTCACATTCAACATTATGAGTCAAGTTAATGACATTATAATTCCTATTTCTGCAAAACATCTCATTGAAACCTTAATGGTCAGTTTGCACCTTATTTGTACAGTGGTACTTCCAAACAACTCAATTTCCACCTTCTTCCCCAACTCAGGGTTTCAGTAGAGAAACTTTGCTGAAATTTTGGAGCCATTTTCAGCCCTGGTCTTCTATCCAGACTTGGTCATAGTCACTTTTGCTTAGCTTGTGAATTTAGAGAAGCTTGCAGCACAAGGTAGCACAGGCTGAAACAACTAAAAGCAGCTTGCAAAGCCCCTCCAAAGGAGCACTGAAGGTCCTTCAGCACCTCTTCCAGATTTTTACTGAAACAGTTCAAAAGCTTGAACTGCAGTTTCTGCTACCTTACAATTGAAGAGGAAATCTTTCTGTGGACCTCTCTCTCTTGCTCAAAACTGACATCTTTTTCTGACCAAACAAATGGCATCATCTGTTCTCATCTTCCCAAAAGGTTTTAGTGGACTAACATCAAGAAGCCACTACTGAGACATTCCCTGTGTTCCACAGAGCACAGAATTTGCAGTTTTCTTTGTGAACATCTTGCTGGAACCTGGATGCTGTGGGCTGCTCCCTCAATCTGTGTCCTTGCATGGCCCAATGAACAAGATGTGTTCAGTTCTCAAAGCCACTGGCTAAGGCTACAGTCAAAGGCTGCAAACTGGTGATCCAACTGGGAAGACAAGCTACAGGACATTGAGATGAGAGGAACTGTTCTGACAACTGCTGTGGAGAAGAAACTGGGACTCCTTGGCATGAAATGGAAGAACAAAAACATTAAGGTAGCTGTTACTCCAAGCTGGAATGATTAAGTTCAAGATGGAATAAGGCAGCACTGAAACACGTCAGGACTTTAGAGAATCTAAAGCTCCACAATTTTTTTTAAGAGTTTGGACAGAAAGAATAGAGCTGGTGAGATTCACTTTATCTGACTTAGATAACTAAAAGTTAACTCTCCAAACTCAAGCTGGTGCTGCTCAACTTTCCCTTTGATTCTTGGAGAATAATGCTCACCTCTCCTGGCAGAGATATCTAAAGTAGGAGAGATGAATCAGTCTCTGGAAATGCTCCTTCTTTCCACTGACGACAAAAGGAGCCCAGGGTGGTTTTTTAACACGATGTGGAGATCACAGACCATTTTCACCAGACATGCAGCAAATTCTTTTGTCTAGGAATGAGGCAGCAGTCCTGCTGTCCTTCTTCCACCCACGATTCCCCAGAGAAGCTCAGATATTAGCGTACAAGGGGCCAAATCACTGTAGAAGGTAGAGGTCTTCATTATTTCCTGGAATAATCAAGCCTGCTCCTCTCAACTTGCCTCACAGCCTCACATCCCAAAGCTTTACGTAGTCCAGTTTTAAGCAACTTGGCTTACCAGATTTTGACCACTTCTTTTCCAGCTTGGGAGCCTGTGCTTTGGGTATATGAGTATTTTATCTGTACTGCTGTGTAGGCAGTAAAGAAATCTTCATGGACATCCTGACTTTCCAGCCTTTTTCTGGCTAGGCTTGTGGTTCACTCTCTCATTGCTTAGAGTTTAGGAGGAGAGGTGCTTTTCCTTTTACAGGATTTTTGTTGTTCACTTTATCTTTGTCTTTTGAATTGATTTTTGCTTTAGAATAATGATCATAGCTAAATGCATGCACCTAACACGTGCCTCCATACTTGGATTGCTTTTCCACTGGCTCATCAAGCTTCGTGAGGAATGCCTCATTTAAAGAAATCCCAGGATAGAGGAGCACAGTGATGGGAATGTGGCTCATCCTTATACCTTTCTTCTTTGAAAGGATCAGCCTTCTTCCCCAGGGATTTTGTCAAGATTTTTACTTTTCTATGAGCCAGATTGATGAGAGGTTCCACGGACTGCACCAGCAAAGTCTAAAAAAGAAGGTAGTTTTCAAAAATAAAGTATCCAAGGTGCAGTGATAGGTTTGCCATGCAGAGGAGCTCCTCAAGCCAAGATCAAGGTGTGCTGTGAGAAAGGTGTGGGTTCCTACATGGAGGGGCTTTGCAGAGAAGGAGCAATGGTGGAGCTGTGTGGCAGCATCCTGCTCTTGTGCTGGACTCGTGCTGTTTCTTCCAGTCTTACAAGTGTTCAGAATAAAATCTAAGGGAAGGCAGAGATGGAAGGCTGTTCAAAAAACGTTTGTCTGCATCTCCCCATAGTGTTCATCCAACCTCCTCTAGCATCTGGATGGGACTTTAATTTATGCAGTTTTCAAAATTTGAGGTTTTTTACTTTCAGTGTAAAATTCTCCTAAGTAATTCTGCAGCTTTTCCCACTTGAGTACCATGTATTTACTTCCCTAGCCTTTTGGAGTGGGGAAAGAAAGTTGAAAGAGGGATTAATCCCACTTTCACTCTCTAAAAGTTAAAGTGCCTGGTCTAACCTCTTTGCATCTGCTTCCTCTATCACCAAGTGGAAGGAGATGGGCACCTTTGGAGAGGAATCCATCTCGCACCACTTTTTTGGGTCTAGCTTTCAATAACTTGAACTCAGATGAAACTCATCCTACTTACCTGAGTAAAGGCATCTTGAGGAGGTAGAAATTGCAGTATCAAGCACTAAATAAATTCCTGAGATAGTCTGAGGGACAGGGACGTTTCTTCTGTAAGTCTGTGTTTTAGGTGGTTATGAAGTCAGCTGGATATGTGTGTGTCTAGGGCACATGACAGGCTGGATGGATGTTCAAAGGCAGGGAAGATGTGTATTAGGAATCTAGCACGAGTGACAGACAGGCAGCACAGTGGTGGTTCCTCTCTGAGTGCTGGGATGTCTTGCTGGAGATAGGAGTAGGAAGTTGTGGGACCTCAGCTGCTCTCATCCAGCCCACAGAGACAGGACAGTCAGTTGCACTGAGGTAATTCTGCATGACCTCCATTAAATCAAGGGGTTGGATTCAGTTTTGCCCCAGAGATTTCCTGGATTGGCTCTTTGGTGAGATTCCTTCTTGCTCAGATGTGAATTTGGCTTTCTAGGGGAGGAGCTGAGCATCTTCCTGGAGGTACTTCCACACAGTGGGTTATTGCCAGGGCTGCAGTCATTTGCATCTCCTCTCAGAGATTTCAAACCAGAAAGAACCCCTTCCAAATACATCTGTGGATGGGGGTCACAGGGCTGGGATGGATGATTCTTCTTTAGGGAGCTCATCCACATAAGTCCATCATTTATAACGTTAAATGCACAAACTCAAAGCCCAGCTGAGGGAAGCTTTGCCTGGCCAAAGAGACCAGTGAGCGAGCGAGAAGATGAAGTCTGAGAACACAAAACCCTCCGTGAACTCCAGGAGCTCAGTGGGGTGGCAGAATGCCCCGACTCAAACACACGCTCACCTCCCTCCTTGAATGGTTTTCCCATTTCTTTAGACGTCGGGGTTTCGACACAGTTTTCATGCTTTTTGTTCAGGCAAAAGTACGTGCTTGTGAAATTGTGAAATCGATGAGTTATTTTGTATCTGTTTAAAAAAAACAACAAAACAAACAAAAAAAAAACAACAACAAAAAAAGAGAAAAAGTATTTAAAGCTAAAGAGCCGTTATCGTGCGGGGTTTTCTCTCAAACTGGTGCATACACTTTACATCAGGGACCTACTCTACAGAACAAAAATCAGTGATACAGCTACTGTAAAACCAGATACACACCTTTTACTGTAATACTAACTTTAAAAACCTTGCACTGTAATGGCGGCTATTAAAAAAAAAAAAAAAAAAAACCACAAAAAAACACAAACCTCTTGTCAGAACTGATTTTGTATCTTTGATTATATCTGAAATTTTAGCATTTTTGTATACTTACCATGTCAACGATAGCATCCTCCATGGTTAATTTCCAGATTCTGTTCCCTTTTTGTCTCATTGAAGACACGCATTGCTACACGTTGATGGGCAGGGTATGGCCATGGGAACCCAGTGGGTCACCCCCTATTCTTTATTCAGAGAGGTGAGCCCAAACAAGCCGAGTAGAAGGAAAACCCAAAACCCCCAAACCATTCTGGATGGTTTCAGATCCCCTTCAGAGTTCCAGCTGCCCCCATCGTCCGACCAACAGAACCAGCGAGCGGCTCCTGAGTCATTTCTTTATCCTGGTGTGGTTCTGGCCACGTTGGGTGTCCAGCTCCATCCCACAGCAATGCCTCGCCAGTAGGTAGGAAATCCAAACCGACGAGAGAACTTTGCAATCACTGAGTTTATTGAGGTTTTTTTTTTCTTCTTCTTCTTCTTCCCCTTTTTAAACATTTTTTAAAACGAGATGTACTTGGAATCAGACAGCATGGTGTTGCAATTCTTTCTATTTTTAACTACTGATACATTCTGTGTGTGGTCTTGTTTCTTAGCTAAGAGAATCTTCAATGTGGAGCTGAGTTCGAAGCCTTTTTTTTTTTCCCCCCCTTGTTGTACTGTGGTTAGGGAGTTATTTTGATATAATCCTTTAATTTGGTAGATCTCTCACGCCTTCGCCCTCCTTCCTATCACCATTTCATATTTTTTACAAAACTCAAAAAAAAAAAAAACCAAACAAACAAAGGAACAAATAATCTTTTTTTCTCTCTTTAGGCTGTGTAATGTTGTGTTGTCCAGATTCTGTATAAAAATATGTATATGATGTATCTGATATTTGGCAGTGAACGGCTGCAACTTTAACCAATATAATTAACAAAGAAATGCATAATGTTGGTGTTTTAAAAAGCTAAAAAAAAAAAAAAAAAACCTAGTTAAGATGTTCGTGTAAACTTGCATGGTTTAAAATGTACTTAGTGCATTGAGAAATGTTGTTAGGGTCCTAAGTGAAAGGCTGGTTTACTTTTTGATTCTAATGGTGATTGGTTTGTTGATCAGAATATCCCCTATACTGTATGTCTTAGTTTATTTAGCATATTTCTTTCTTTTTTTTTTTTTTTCCTCAAGATCTAGCATAGTGTATCTATCTCTATGTAATACTGTTCCTTAAAACCAGGTTGTGGAAACTGCGTTTCGTCCGGCAAAATGATGTTTTTTGCATCACAGTTGTGGTTCAGTTGCTTTCCATTGGATTGGCTGTCAAGTCCAGGTTTGACTTTTCTTTTTGGGATCTTTTTTTTTTTGATGTGCTAGAGGCCAGGCTGCGAGTGCCACTGGGATGAGAAGGACCCGAGTGGCTTGCTCCAGTTGGACGCCGGGAGGTCGGCACCAGGCCTGGCAAGGGAGGGGTCCGAGGGCAGGATTGGGTCCCTCCTCACCAAAGGAGGGCTGGGTTGTTCCTCTCGGCAGCATGTGTTTTATCAGGATCGCAGCAGGCATCTCCTGGGGTTTCTCCCAGCTCTCTAATGGATGAATTTGGCTTTTAGTGGCAGCCATCCACCACGGGGTCCAGGCAGCAGAGCGTGGACGACCAGGCCTTGCCACCATGAGAAATGAGACGAACCTTCAGCATTGGCAATATGCCCCATCCTCCCTTCCAGAAGCACAAACTCAACACGTTCAAGAGGACCTGGCTCTGCTCCCTGTAGAGGTCTGGTCGACGGATGTGATGAGAGCTAGGACCAAATGTCCAAGCACACAGGCAATGGCCATGGTTCCTTTCCATATCTCCTGCCCCCATCACATATCTTACCAGTTTTCTCCAAGCTTTGCTTCTGCTGAGCCACCAGAATGGGGACATTTCCAAGCCTCCAGCAGGACCTGCATGAACACCATCAAAAGCCACTGGCTTTAGTGACTACTAACGGCTCCTGGGATTGACCTTCTTGCACTGGTCAATGCAGACAAGTTCTTGTCTCTTAATGCCTGGAAAACCTCCAGTGGCCCTTCCCAAAAATAAGACAGAGCTAGACTTAGATCCCTAAAGCTGTCCAATTCCTTCATGTTCTTCATCCCAGAGGGTCTCAGAGAGCTTCTCCAGCGTAACCCAGTCTCGCTCGCACAGCCTGTGAAGTGGCAGAGCACTGTTCCTGACCTGCAGCCCCCTCTGGGGTGAACCTGCCCAACTTCTGCCAGCTCATGGCAACTCTATGCAACAGGCTAGTGCAGGAGGTGTGGATCGCACCTCTGGGGGAGCTCAGCACAAGTACAACATGCACAAATCCCAGCTAAGACCGCGCTAAGACCAGGGAAGACAGGTTGACTCATTTCATTTTCCTTTTCTGGGCAGCTCTCCTCTTTTTTACCATCCTCATACGATGTTGGGCATTGAGCTGTCCAAGTAACCTAAACTTTTCCAGTTTGCTTTCATCAGCTTTTTCTCCCCTAAAGGATTTTAGAATATTCTCTTCGCACCGGACAATAGGGAACAATTCTGCCCTTCCTCTGATCCAGAAATAAACCAACTCCATCTCTCTCTCTCTCTTTCCTTGCCTCCCTTCTTTACACCAAGCTATTGGCCAACTAACTTGCAGTCTTTTCTCATCTTCACTACTTCTTTTAAACCATGGTTACACTCTGATTTTGCTGCTTGATGTTCTAACTGGTTTTAATCTGGACAGAAATAAAGAGCCTGACATTAGGCACTGGCAAGAATCTTTGCTTGGCATGCAGATATATGCACTGTCCCGTGGCCAAATCATACAGCTTGATGGATGCCAGCTTGTGGCCTCGATGCTGACTACAAATCCTGTGATTTGTTGCAGGATTGGCTGCATCTCTGAAAAGCTGCTCGTGGCCGTCGTCTCCCCAGCTTGGTAAGCTTTATTCTTACTTTGTTCCAGATCCAAAGTTTCTCCAGTAAAACAGTGGAAATGCCCAAACACTGGCTCTCTGGCAAGAGGAGGACACCTGGTTGATGTTTCGTGGCGTGATGCTCAGTGGATCTTTCTCTTTAAGAGGGATTCAGTCAATCCTGAGTCCTGTCTTT
>NW_008613422.1:0-15345 GCF_000691845.1 Merops nubicus | reverse complement strand
TCCTATCGTTATTGAGAAAAGCTCCTTCTGAAATCAAGTTTTGTTTTCAAAAGCTGTGAGATCAGTTACTTCAGACCCCTCAAGGTTTTATGTGGAGCACCCTCAGAGGGAGGACACCAGCACTCAATCTCCTGCAAGAGCCTTTCCTAATAGTCAAGAGTTCCTTCTGCAAAGCTGGCCTTCTCTATCTCCACCATGTCTGGGAGCAGGAGCTGTGCCCTATTAGGAAGGAACTTATTCCTTGACAGATGCAATCTGGAAGCATGTTCATGTAGTGTCACGGTGCCCTTGGACCATCTGCCTCTTCGTGGCCCTCCACACATCAAGAGGAAGCTGGCTTTTACAGCAGCATCCTACAGAGAGTCAGCCTCTCATGGTCAGTCCTCCTCCCCTGTCTCAAGGCCAGCATGAAAATGTTTTCATTTGAGCAATTAACCATACATCTGATGTAAATTATCGGAGTCCCACAAAAATACTGGAGCTCTTCTAACATGCACCAGCCAAAGGCATGGCTCACTACAGCTCCTAGAACGCTGGTCATCTTCTAGTTGCCTACCAAGCTTTGGTTTGCTCAAGGGGAGAGTGTTCTGGGCTTAGATAAAAATCCCTTTTAAAAATATCATATTGGTTTACTAGCTGGGCACGCTGCTTTGCTCACCTTCTAACCTCATCCTCCTAACAACCCAGTAGAAGAATCTCTTTGCCCTTTAATTTCCATCCTTGAAACCAAATAAAATGAAATAAAAGCCCCCTCAAGCCCTAAACCCTGACAATATTCAGCAAAGTCAAGGTGTGGCTGAGATTTTGCAGGCCAGAGCTGTGGATTTATGCAGGACTTTTATATGACTGTTGTATTTCCAACGCAATAAAAAATAACCAACTTATTGTAGCAAACCTTGCACCAGGTGCTATCTCCCAAAACCTTCTGCATGGGACAGCCTGCCCTGTATTTTCTCCACCTAGCAGCACTTTGCAGAATGTTGGAAGGAAAAATACCTCCTTTTGCTTCTGTCCCAGCAGGGATAGGTTGCAAATGGGGGAAACAATGGGGCTTCACACATTTTCTTGCCCTTTCCCTTTCCCTTTCCCTTTCCCTTTCCCTTTCCCTTTCCCTTTCCCTTTCCCTTTCCCTTTCCCTTTTCATTTCCCTTTCCTTTCCTTTCCTTTCCTTTCCTTTCCTTTCCTTTCCTTTCCTTTCCTTTCCTTTCCTTTCCTTTCCTTTCCTTTCCTTTCCTTTCCTTTCCTCTCCCTTTCTTTTTTTCTTTCTTTCTGTCTCTTACATTCTCAGTTCCTCCCTTTCTCTTTTCTTTCTTTTTCTCTCTTTTCTTTCCTTTCCTTTCCTTCTTTCCCTTTCTTTTTTCTCTTTCTTTCTGTCTCTTACATTCTCGGTTCCTCCCTTTCTCTCTTCTTTCTTTTTCTCTCTTTTATATTTCTCTGTTCTTTCTTTTATTTTTCTTTCTTTTTATCAATATCATTTTATCTCTTTCTTCCCCTCTCAGTCCCTCTCTTTCATCCTCTTTCTTTGTCTTTCTCCCTTTCCTTCCTTATCTCTTCCTTTCTTGTGAGATGAAGAGGTAGGAGGTTCACTGGAAGCAAAAGCAAATCCCTTCTTAGCTTCCAAGTTCAATCCATCATATCTTCCAAGTTCAGTTGAAGGTGTTCTTGTGGAGAGCCCACAGAAGCCCCTTTAGAGCCACCTTTGGTTGTGCTTTTGTTCGTGTCCCTCTTCCAGGTTGGTTTCTTACCTCTTCTGGATTGTCTCTTTCATTGGTGTTATGCCCAGTGTCCTTTTTTTGACCTTTAACAAGCTGCACCCTGGATTTCAAGGAGGAAAACTGAGGCATTGTCCCAGGAGCTCCTTGGTCTGTCTCCCCAACCTTCCAGCAGACAGCCACGTGTCTTCTTCTTCAGAGAGGAGATGCTACTCGGAGCAACAAACTGAAACCAAGGATCTCTGGATCCTTGGGGTAGCTTTTCCTCACACTTGCTCTCTACTTTGTCTAGACGTGCCTCAGTTTACCCACCCAGGTATAATAATATCTACCTCACAGGGGTGTTGTGAGGCTCTGTTAATGAGACCCTTGTCTGGAAGCTGGAGGAGAAATGCCCACCATTCATAGACTGGTTGTCAGCATTCCCTGTACAAACTTTCTTGAGATACCAGGGTTGGCAGAAGTCAGCATTGTTAGGAGCTTTATTCATTGCTTTCATCTGATCCCAAGGTTTGGGGCACTTAGATACAGATTCCCTGCAGGCAAGGCTGGATAAGACATGTGGAGGAGATCAGATATGGGAAGCTCTGCTCTTATTCCTGAGCCACCTGAAATTACCAACACAACCATGGGCAAAAAGGTTTTGCCCTACTGTCCCAAGCCCCCAACAACCTCATCAATCTCTTTGCCACCACGAATGCTCATGTCTTTGGTTCGCAAAATCTCACTGGAGAGTCATGCAAGTGGACGTTTTGGGTGCATATGAGATGCCAGTGCTTCCTGTGAGACAGTCCTGGCTGTCCTACAGCACCCCAGGAACATCCCAGGACATGTCTGCTGGTTGCTCTTTGAAAGGATGTGCAGAGAAAAGTAATTTTTACATCATTTCTCTGCTTTGCTGGGAGTTTAGCACGTTGATGCACAGAGACAGACTCTCCTTGACCATACATGCTTCAGTCAATGGATTTGGGCTCTAGCAGACAGGATTTAGACCTGAATCCCAGAGGCTGGAGGAGAGGAAACCTTGTCATGTTCCTAGTCTACCCATAGTCAGTGAAGAAGGCGAGACCACCCCAAGCTTCATCTTAACCAGAATGAGTGGTTAACAAATGAAAACCATTCAGTCCAAGTGCAGGAATTTCCTTCAAGACAGTCAGTAATCTAAGGACCTCCATTGAGGGGGGTGTCTGAAGACTGGAGTAGGACACAAAATGGTAAAAAATAGAAAATAGAAAGAAAAAAAGTGCAAATTATCCTCGCAGAGGTGGAAAAGGAGCCCACAAAATACTCTTCTTGTGCACCATGTGAGTTTGGTTAAGGGAAAACAGGATGAATTCTGTCCCATACCAGCACATGGAAATTCTTGGAGCAGCTTCAAGAAGGGAGCCCCCTCACTGGAAAGCAGCACTCAGAGAACTTCTGCTTCCTTTGCCTCCAAAACTGAGCCACCAACTCAGGAATACAGAAGGCAAGAGCTTGAGCTCAGGTGAATCAAGTTTTCTGCACAGAGGAGCTGGCTAGGAAAGAACTGTTTGATCCCTTCAGAATTGATGTGAATTTGTTTTTCCAACCCTTATGCAAACTTCAAGTCTAACAGCAAACGTGAAACAAAATCCAGTTTTGGTATCTTGGAGAGAGATTGTTTTGATCTTTGCCTGTTTGTAATTTTTTTTTTTTTAATAAATTAACCTGTATTTTGAAATGAGAAGCTGTTCTAAAATGAAAAAAAACAAATTTAATTAAAATGTCCAGAGGAGCTGGCTAGGAAAGAACTGTTTGATCCCTTCAGAATTTTTGTGAATTTGTTTTTCCAACCCTTATGCAAACTTCAAGTCTAACAGCAAACGTGAAACAAAATCCAGTTTTGGTATCTTGGAGAGAGATTGTTTTGATCTTTGCTCGTTTGTAAACTTTTTTTTTTTTTTAATAAATTACCCTGCATTTTGAAATGAAAAGCTGTTCTAAAATGAAAAAAACAAATTTAACTAAAATGTCAAAGAAGACACCCAAGAGCCTCAAATCACATCCTTCCTTTCCCCATGGCTGTGGTATTTTTCAACAGGAAATATCTTGAAGCTGGCATTTTCCAAGAAGTTTTAACTCTGACACAATGTTTTTTAGGGAGAGGAGAGAAAACAATTTTTCCAAGCAATACTCTTCACATCCCTTGACCCTTTAGCCCACACTTCCCAACCTTACAGAGGTCTCTTGCAATAGGATTGCCTTTGAGATGGGAGCTCTGCACCTGCAGCAACGTTCAGAGCACTACAAACAGCTTGTTGGTGAGATTGTCCCTCACAGGATGGGAAGAATCAAGTACCCTTGAAGAGTTAGTCCTTGGAAGGGACCTCTGGAGGTCCTCTCATCCAACCCCCCTGCTAAAGGAGGGTCTGCTAGAGCAGGTTGCCCAGGATCACATCCAGGCAGGTTTGGAAGATCTCCAGAGGAGACTCCATCAGTCCCCACCAGCCTGCAGGACACCAAGAACAGCACAGGCAGCACCACCTCGAGTCCTGCTTGCCCTTCAACCAAGCCAGGATGGGGCTGTGCTTCCTTTTTTGAGGTGATAAGATCTACTGCCTTAAAAACAACCAAATAAAGGAGATCCACTCTTTGGCTTACGCAGTTTAATTTGCTCCCAGCAATACAACTCCCAGGACCTGTGCCAGGCATTGAGAAGTTTTATCCAGAGGCTGGCAAGAAGATTCTCTTCAATGCTATTTTTAATAGAACCATGTTTATTTTCCACTTTTGAGTGAAACTCGACATGTTTTTGGAATAGTGGCATGTGGATAAAGTCCCCATTATCCAACTGGGAGGTCCATGCTCTCACATCCTGCCCCGAGCAGCACCTTGTCCATTGCCCCAGGGTGATAAGCACATGGAAGAGGTTACAGGGACCACAACAGCCTGTGGCTACAGCGACAAAGAAATAAGCACACTGTAGAGACTAAAGCACACGAGCAGGCCTGCTCCACGACCCTGATAAAAACCGCTGCCGAGGAGGGAATGCCCCTCTGCCCCTCCCCAAAGGTCCCAAACCCACATCCACGCTCCCCCCTCCTCCCGTCCCGCTCTGCAATGTCTCACCTAGACATCACCCCCCTCTCCCAGGCCAGGTTTACACCCGTAGGTTCTGCTCAGCGTGGCTCTCACCTTCACCACGGACGAGAAGGGAGTCTCTGCAGAAGATCCCTGTGGACCGAGGGGTGGTTTTCCCAGGAGCACGACTCCCCCTGGGAGCTGCAAGGGTGCCTGGAGTGACCTGTCCCACCAAAGGGGCTGATCTTCAAGGCTACGTTGGGTGCGTGCTGGCAGGTCTTCCCAGGAGAAGCTGCCCAGCTGGGCTACCTTGAGAAAAGCTGGTTTGCTAGACCTGGCCAACAACGCCTGGAGCTTCCCATCCGATCTGGGCTTGTGCACTTGCCTCTTCCCTGTCCCTGTTCGCACGCTTTGATTTCTGAGCTGCTTTTGGCACTGTCAGGAATTCTTTAAACCGTGTTCATTGTAGTCAGCTGCATCATGTTTGTCAGGCCTCTCCACCAAGCTCTTTAAATGAACGTCAGTGGCTGTCTTCCCTTGGACAATAATGAATGTATATATCGTAAGTGCAGACTATACAGAAAAGTGGCTAAGTCAAGGATCAGAAGGTTTTGTAAAGCCTGTTTATTTTTTTAACTAAGTTTGAGCATTTATATTTTACCACCATTTACGTGGTTTTGGGGAACCCAGATTGTGTCAAGATCTCATGCCAAAACGAGCCAAAAGTTGTTTGATTTCAACCTTTTTCTTCCATGATCCATCTTTTAAACGATACTTTGTCATTTTAAATGTTTTATTGAAACATGTACTGATGAAAAAAAAAAAAAAAACAAACAAAATGTCATCTTGACAAAAGATTTATACATGAATCAGAAAGTATTTATTTCAATTTTGTACCTTTCCATTTTAATACATTATAATGTATTGACTCAACTGAGATAATATAAACAGTTCATTTTAATAACATGTTTGCAGCGTGCTGTGTCTTTTTATTCTTTCCTTTCTACTCCACGCTGGACACAGAGAAGCCAAAAGCAGATCTGCAACATCTCAGAGGCTGACAACCTTGAGTTTCTTTTAAACCACAGCCAGAGTGTCTTTAGCAGGATGCTCCAGGCAAACCCAACGGGCACTGGGTCAAACCACAGAATTGTAAAACCGTGTCCCTCACCCCACATCTCCATGGCTTGGAAAGCCCTCCAGGGGTGGGGACTCCACCACTGCCCTGGGCAGCCTGGGACAGACCTTGACAACCCTTCCAGGGAAGTAATTGTTCCTCGGGTCCAACCTCAACCTCGCCTGGGGCATCTTGAGGACATTGCCTCTTGTCCTGTTGCTTGTTCCTTGGTGGGACTGACCCCCCCCTGGCTCCAGGCTCCTGTCAGGAGCTGTGCAGAGCCAGAAGGTCTCCCCTGAGCCTCCTTTGCTCCAGGCTCAGCACCCCCAGCTCCCTCAGCTGCTCCTCCCCACACTTGGCCTCTAGACCCTTCCCCAGCAGCTCCGTTGCCCTTCTCTGGCCACGTTCCAGCCCCTCAAGGTCCTTCTTGTCTCGAGGTGTCCAACACTGACCCCAGTACTCAACATGTGGTAGCCTGAGCAGAAGACCTGGGCATAAGGATGGCCCAGGGGTAGAGCAAACCACCATGCAGCTGGAAATCTAACTGTCTGCTGCTGGCTCTAGGTGATGTGAGCTCCCTGTGGAGTCCTCAGATAGGGGGTGGCACGGCCACACCATGTCTCCTGTGTGCACTGCTGCAGGAGAAGCAGTCTGCATCCTCTGGCAGTGGTGTGATCCCTGTGTTGGGTCTCCCAGGTGACCCTGCTCACACATGGACTACGTGCCTGCTACCTGTCCTAGCCCTCCTCATCCCCACTCAATCTGTATGTAAGGATTGACTGTGTCCTCCACCAAATGCCCAAACTCAAGTCCTATTCCTGATTGCCTCCATTCACCTCCTTTGTCACCTTCTGCTGCTCCATGCCCATGCCCAGGATGGTGCAGAAACCCACCACTCACCTGGAGGGACACGGCTCTGTTGCTTTGGCTTCTCTGCTCCAGTTTTCTGGCTTCAGTTGGTGCCTCCTGTTGAGTCCCTCTCGAGTCCCCTGCAGAATCCAAACACGTGTTTAGCCCAGTTAATGGTAATTGAACCCTAATCCATCACTTCATAGAGAAAGCCCAAGCTGTCCTCCTTCAGACACAGGTCCTTCACACATGTTTAGCCCAGTTAATGATAATTGAACCCTTAATCCATCACTTCATAGAGAAAGCCCAAGTGTGAAGCAGGCTGTCCTACTTCAGATGTAGGTCCTTCAGGCAATGGTAACTCTTGCCTTTGGGCACCGAGGACATGCCAGTTGTGGGAAGAGAAGCTTCCCCATGAGGCCTCTGTATTGGTGCTGGAGGTTGGTGTTGCATGAAGAGCAAATCTGCTTGTGACCATGAGGTAAATGCTGGCTCCATGCTTGGCTCTAAAGTCTGGCCAGGTCCATGCTACCAAACCCCTTCAGCCTCCAAAGCAGGGTGGTCACCTCCAAACCCCCTGCTGGGAATGGTCTGTTTTAACTCCTGAGCCAAGTCAAAGGTTTATATGGGACATTTCCAACTGACCTGGTCCAAAAGTGTCCTCAGGAGTGGGCTCATAAACCTGTCCAGGTGTTTGGATAGATAGAAACAGTGAGGATCATCACACCAACTTGTTGGACTGCAGAACACACCACCACCAAGGGAGGGTGGACACTCATGACAGGGGCCCAGTGGGGTGTTGATGTGTGGTGATAGCTCCTGGGAATTCTCAGGAAAAGCAGGTAATATTCTATGACTTCTTGTACAGTGATGTCACAAAATCTTGGTGATTTTCTCCAGAAGGTATCAGCTTCATCTTAAGAAGCTCCCTATAATAAGAAGACAGGAACTCATTCTGCTGCCTCTGTCACAGTTTGTCACAGATGTGGAGGTCCAGCATTTCACAGAGCATCCAAGAACACATGGTAGGAAATGAGTTGTCTCATACACAACAGTAGCTCAAACCAGACATCCAGGTGCTCTGGAGAGGACCTGAATTTCAGGACACTGCCAAATTTGGATTGGAAGGCAGGTCTGGGAGATACTGAATGGAAAAAGGAAGGAGAAGGGAGTGGGAGGATGTTCAACCTCAACGTTACACCAAAGGGATATCAGAGAAGAGTGCACAGGGGTTATTGAGAGACATCTGGAGGAAAACCAGGAGGGTGTGGGCACTCACTGCAGATGGCTTCCTTTATTCTGACTCAACCTATCCTCTTTCAGCTAAGTAACCACAAGTCTCTGTGAACCAGTCAAGGACAGGCACTTTCTACACTGCATCCACCCCTCCCCAGAGAATGGGGCAAGTGCCATCTGGAACGATGCCATGAGTTGAGGGGAGCCCTGGAATCACAGAATCATAGAATGGGTTGGGTTGGAAGGGACCTCTAAAGGTCACCTAGTCCAACCCCCCTGCAGGGAGCAGGGACATCTGCAGCTAGAGCAGGGTGCTCTGTTGGAGTTCACTCTCACCATGACTCTAAGACAGGAGAATGAGTCTTACAGATTGCTCTCCCAAAAGAGGGTTGCCAGGTGTGCAGATGTCCTCTAGAGTCTGAGGAAACAGGTCATGGCCAGAAAAACTACGTTCCAGGAGAAGCTGACCTCTTCTAAGGAGAGGCATAGAGGGAGGCTGTTTCTTCTGGGGTGGTTAGAATCATAGAATAATAAAATTGTTTAGCTTGGAAAAGACCTTTAAGATCATCAAGTCCAGCTGTTCCCCCAGCACTGCCAGGTCCCCACTGCCCCATGTCCCTCACACCACATCTCCAGGGCTTGGAAACCCCTCCAGGGGTGGGGACTCCACCACTGCCCTGGGCAGCCTGGGCTAAGCCTTGACAACTCTTTTGGTGAAGAAATGTTTCCTAATGTCCAGCCTGAATCCCCCCTGGTGCAACTTCAGGCTGTTCCCTCTTGTCCTATCACCTGTTCCTTGGGAGAAGAGACCAACCCCCACCTGTAACTCAGTTCAGCATCCAGTGGCTGTTGTGGGGCACCTTCCTCTGCTTCCCCCCAGGAAGAAGATGGGTTTTTCAGCACATGAGAACATGTGTTGGGGATGGCATTCATGACAAGCTTTCACATCAGTGCCTTAAGTTTTTATGAAGACCTTTGCCTTTCCAACCACTGTACTCCATACCTCATTCACTGTTCTTTCAGGGCCAGAGAGACACTTCCAGCAGAAGGGAGATGGACCTTTTCCCTACCCCCTGACTAGAGGGATGATGGCCCATGTGCTGCAGCATGGGGCTGTGGTGTGGGTTGGGAGCTACCAAACTGCTCTCTCAGGCTTAGGTAACCAACCCTGAGATGCACAGAGGATCTCCTCTTACCTCTCCATTCTCTCAGCTCCCCAGAAGTGTCAGGAGCAATGAGATCCCTGTACTTCTATACAGTGACAAGTCTGGCTCACAAGCATGGGGCAAACACTTCAGCAACGTGGTCTCTGAGGCTGGGATGTGGAGGCAAATGGAGAGACGATGAGTAGGACACAGGGACAAGGCTGCAGAGATCCTGGAACAGTGGGAGAAGCTGCAGAAGGACCTAGGGGAAGAAAAAAACAGTCAGGACACCATTGAGGGTGCCAAGGGAAGAATGTCAAGGGGGTTTAACTCCCATCAGGGCTAGAGAAGAGCAGCAGTCCTGGAAAGACCATCAAGGTGGGGAAAAAACAAGTCAAGAAATTGTTTTACACAGCAATTACATCTTTCCCCATTCCACCCATCCCAGGACATCCTTCTGATGAAACAAGCTCCTGTTCCCTTTCACCACTCTGCCAGGATCCCTTTTAGCACTTCCCTTAATACCTTTCCTTGGCTTGCTACTAACAAACAGCTTCTGGAGAGGACAACTTCAGCTCAGCCTCCAACCTGGCTGCTTTTTCTGCTGGTCCTCACCTGCCTGCAGAGCAGAGTCCTGCCATGGTATAGCACAAGGTAGGTAGCAGTTGCCTCCACCCAGACCAGGTTTTCAGAGTGAATTTTCTGGAGGTTTGAGCCAGTCTTTGGTTTGGTAGGGAGAGGTGGAAGTAGTTGCTTTCACAGGAGCTAAGGAAGAGATGCCCACGGACCCATGGAGAGGATCAGTGTGGCCATACCTAATCTGCATGTTGGGACACCCCATGATTTCTTCTAACTCCTCAGTAGCACCTGCAGATGGTTTGGCTCAGTGCTGGTTGCAACCATATCTAAAAACCAAGGCTGGTCTGGGTTGAAACCACACAGGTAAGAGTAGAGCTACAGAGCCCAGATGTCAGCATCTCCATCTCCACAGAGAAGAGCACCAGGCCATGAAATCACTGTGTATTTGAAGATCACTTTGTCTATACAATGCCTGGCACAAGAGTGGCTTAGAGATCTTCCTGTCATAAAACCAACAGTCTAGGCAACAAACCAGTAAGGAAAAAGTGAACAAAGGGACTTCAGGCTGAAAAGGAGCATGAGGTGAGACACTGCAAGAACCTTGCTCCTGGTAGGATAGCTCAACACTGGTGAGGTTATCTGGTGAGGAGCTGAGGATTCACAAGTGGAGATGAAGAAGGGCTTAGACATGCCTCAGTAGGACTGGCTTAGGGAGCACTGATGATGTCCTTACCTCAGGCAGTGCCTTTCTAAGCACCCCAGGGAGGGTGGACACTACCCCAGGGTTTATTAGAGGTGCATCTCCTTAGATTAAGCTGATTTTCCCAACTCCTTGGCTACAAGTTACCACCTGGTCACATGTGCCTGGAGTTGTTCCTACTTTAAATCTCTCTCTTTCTCCATAGAACAAGCTGGGACCTGAGTGCTGAGGTAAAACAGAGATTTGCTTTCCAAGCAGAGCACTTTCCCAAGTGCTTCAGAGGACCTTGAGCAAACAATGGTATTTAGAAGCACTATCTGAATGCTTCCATGGGATGTTTGCCATGATGCATTCCCTCACTCATTGACTCTACCACGAGTGAACAGATGAAAGCTCCAGCTCAGCTCCTCTTTTCCAAGGAGCACGTGGAAATGAAAAAGTTTGCTGCAATCACAACAGAGATGTCCCAAACACGGTGTACTGCGTGTGTCCTGCCTGCTTGGGAAGCCACAAGAACAAGAGATCACTCAGCTGCTTGTTTTATGTGTCCTGGTGGAGCTCAGAGGTGCTGTTGTATCCCAGCTTGTGACCTCACGGAGGTGTATGGCAGGAGCAGAGCAACTGCAGGTGGAGTGAGGTTTCTCAGCATCAACAATTTTTCCTTATATCCAGTCTGAATCTCCCCTCGTTTAGTTTCAAACCATCCTCCCTTGTCCTGTCACAAAAGGCCCTGATAAAAAAAACTGTCCTCATCCTTCTTCTAGGCCCCCTTCATGTCTTGAAGGACTTCCTGAGCTGGAAGTAGCAGCTGGACCATTGTGTTTAATCCCACCCTTCAGGGAGCTACACAGAGCCAGAAGGTCTCCCCTGAGCCTCCTTTGCTGCAAGCTCAGCACCCCCAGCTCCCTCAGCTGCTCCTCCCCACACTTGGGCTCTAGACCCTTCCCCAGCAGCTCCGTTGCCCTTCTCTGGCCACGCTCCAGCCCCTCAAGGTCCTTCTGGGAGTGAGGGACCCAAAACAGAACCCAGCATTTGAGGGGCAACCTCAGTGCCTAGTCCAGGGGGCCAATCCCTGCCCTAGTCCTGCTGGCCACACCAGTGTTGATCCAAGCCAGGATGCTAGTGGCCTTCTTGGCCACCTGGGCACATGCTGCTTCATCTTCAGATGGCTGTCAATGAACACTCCCAGGTCCTTTTCCTCAGGGCACTTTCCAGCCCCTCACCCCCGGCCTGGAGCACTGCAGGGGGTTGTTGTGCCCCAAGTGCAGGCCCCAGCCCTTGCCCTTATTGAACCTCATCCCATTGGCCTCAGCCCATCCATCCAGCCTGGTCAGCCCTAAAGTCTGACTCACTTTGCCAAGAGTCCATGTGTGGTTGAGCCTGGAGGCCCATTCCTACACTAATGGACTCCTTCTGCAGAACCAGGCACTGCCACTTTCCCTTGGTTGATAGGCATAACTCACACTTCTCCTCTTCCCTCCGACCTGCTCAACCCAGGCTGCAAACCTTGAGGACAATCCTTGTGACACTGACAAATGGTGATCTGGAGTCTCCTGTCCCTCTTGCTCCTCCAGAGGCAGCTTATGAGCCATGGTGCTCAGCTTGCTCACGACACAGCCCACCAGGAGCAGATGCAAGGCCTGCAGCAAGGTCAGCAGATGTCAGTGTGTCACCACCTCTACCAGACACCGGCCCAAAACAAGATGTCTGCATCCACATTGCTCTTGGGTATAACTCCTGGCCTTTGCTGACTCCTGAACTGTGCTCAGAAAGATCAGTGCTGGTTGGTCTGGATCAAAACCAGGCCAAGGTCCACGCTGAGAGCTGACCAGTGAGGACAACAGCTTCCCAGGCCTGAGCCCAGGCTGGTGTAGCAGCATCGGTGCAGTTAGCAAGCCTAAATGATGTAGCAGGACACACCCTACACACACCCTCTGCCTTGCCCAGTCTAGAAGGTCACCTTGGTGTAGACAATCCTGTGGCCCAGAATGGTGGTTACAGGCATGTTATTCAGCCATGCTTTTTGAATTTGGCTGAAAACTAGAGTTATCCTTGGTGACATGGACACTGCTGTAACCTGAGCTTCACAGATGACTGCGTAGCTGGACTCATGGTTGCTTCTACTGAAGATGCACCTGGATCTCATGTACCAGGACAGGTTCTGAGCACTTCAGAGGCTGTTAGTGTCACTTCCCACATTGTTTTTCCTGCATTTTCCATTCCTTGATGCTTGTCTTGTTGTGGGCTTCAGAAGGAAACTCACAATTCCCATCTGTGGAAAAGGGAAGGATGAGAAGATGGACTGGCAGTAAATTGTAGCAGCGTCCACCAGACCAGGGCAGCTCCTGGCATTCCCCCATCAATGTCAGCGTTGAGATCACAGGACAAAGTTGCAAGTGTAGATGAGAGAAAGCAAACCCAATGTGTAATTAAAGAGCTAACGAGCCCGCGTTGGCTATTTTTAGTGCTCTTTTATTTTCCAGTGGTTGCTCAAACAGCCCCGAAATGACAGTACTGGGTCAGCCTTGAAAGCACAGCTACACTTTGAAAAGGGAGCCGTGTCCTTGTGGGTTTCCCTCTTTATTTCTGTTCAAAAGCCCGAAATCTCCTCTGCTGTGTTTACAAAGCTGAACCCTGCTGAGACTGGGAGTGATGCTGGTTCTGAAATCTTCAGAAGTCACCTCGATCCTGCCACGAGAACCTCCCAGACAACCACAACTAATGAATAAAAGTGCCTATAAACTGGATGCGTTCAGTTTAAAAACTCCTGCAGATCTATCTGGGTTTTTTTGGGGTTTTTTTTTGCCACTGCTGACCTCTGGTTGTTGCTGCTGGAGTTTGACGAGTCCTCAGCATGTAATTTCTTATGACTAATGTATCAAACACGCTCTACTGGGCCTGGCATTTTCTCCTCCTCGTGGAAAAGTGATGAACTTTCCTTGCAACCATTTGCCAATCCGTGAGCATTGGATATCTGGGGCGAGAATGCTTCTTTTATTTCAGCAGTTTCATCCTGAATATTTTCCACGGGCCCTGTTGAACCCAGCCACTGGTGTTGCTTCTGTGCTGCTCAACTACTCCTTGCCTTGTTTCCTGACCCACGGAGTGATTCCCATCTCTACAGAAGTATCATTTGCTTCTTATCTCATGTGTGTGGTAAATAACACTTGAACCTGGCTGGCAGCAAATGTCTTGGGTAAATTAAATTCTGCCTCTCAGAAAATGAACACAACGAGGCTGGAAGAGAATTAATTTTGAAACCTGAACAAGCATCTGCAGGAAATATTTATTTCTTTTCCCCCCATCTCAGTTTGACCAAAGCAAGTGAGTGTTTGGTAGGATTAAATGGGACACTTTAATTTGCAGCAGGGTAAAAACTGCACTTTACAGAAGAGTAAATAGCACAGGATTGGTTTTGTGGTTAAGACGTTGCATCAGCCCCTGAGGAAAGATGCCTCCTCAGAGGGCTTCCTAAGTGATTCATAAAGTGATAGACATGGAGAGCTGGATGAACTCAAGAAACCTTTGGGAAGCCACCTACTTCCTTTCCCCATTCCGTCCTGAGGTCAAACAGTTCACCCATGACAAGTTTGACCATCAAAAAAGACAATCCCACCACCCCTTAGTCAGTCCCAGGAGTTCTGGCACCTTGCATGTTCTCCAACACGCTGAATGATGTTGATTTCTGCTCTGCCCAGTGGCAGTGGACAAGGAAGCCAGCTGCTTGCCCTCATCCCTACCAGTCTGCACTGGAGTTCCTGTCTGCTTTTCATTTCTGGACCAAAAAAGTATGGTTCCTCCAAGCTCTTCCTCAGACTGTATTTTCTAGTTGAGTCGCTTACTCTCCTTTCTGCTCCATATCTGGTTTATCCCTGATTTCCTTAAGTCCAGTGGTGAGATATGGGCGTGGTGTTGGAGCTGTGGCTTGTCCATCTCCAAGACAGGGAGCAGTTTTCCTCTTTCATCACCAATAATGTCTTCCAGAAACAAACTGGTCCTTTTACAATGAAGGTGGTGAAACACTAGAGCAGGTTTCCTAGAGAGGTGTTGACACCCCGTCCCTAGCTACATTCTGAGGCTGGATGGGGATCTGAGCAACCTGCTCTTCTTGGGGATGTCCCTGCTCCGTGCAGGGGGGTTGGACTGGATGCCCTTTAAAGGTCTTTTCCAACCCAAACCACTCCATGGTTCTTTGGAACCAATATTTTATCACAGGTTCTCATTTCATTAGTTATTTTTTAGCTCTGCTCCTTCCTCCATTTTTATATCTCCCCAGTGTTGGTGCCTTCTGTCCATCCCCAGTTGCCCTACAGGTGTCATTTCCCAGGTTGAAGTCCTATCCCACTGCTTGCCACCTCATCTTTTTCAGGTTATTCCCCCACTCAAAAGTGATCAGTTGAGCTTTGATGCCACCTTCCACCCTGCTTGCAGCCCTTCTGTGCATGGTACATCAACAGATGGACAGGCCAAGAGCAAATCTCATATAGGAGCTTTGCTGTATCATCAGAAGCAACCTGGGGCTGCTGTGGAGGCTGCTGGGTTGTCCGAGTCCTTGTGGTAGGAGGATATCAGCTGCTAGGATCTGACACCTCCATGTCACCCTGGGACCTCGTCACATACCTGGGGCTTCAGCCCATACCTGTCCCATCTTTGGGGCAAGGAACCATGAGTTTCTCCAGTCCTCTGCTATCTGTGGATGACTCCCAAAGTTTCCCATGAAACCATGGACCATGAGTCTGGGGCTTCTGGCTAGATGAAAGATCTTGCTACCTTGGTCACCAAAGGCAGCTTCCTGCTCAGAGACAAAAATCCAGTTGGTTTGTTGAGAGCTGTTCCCCGTGAGTCATGTAGGTGGTTTTTCATCACTGTCATCCTCCAGTGGCCAAATATTGAACCAATTATGTAAGAAGTTCTGCAGTGTTCTCCCAAGGGCTGGAGTCAAGGTAGCTCATCCATGATTCCCTG
>NW_008613421.1:266-521 GCF_000691845.1 Merops nubicus | reverse complement strand
CCTTTTTACATGGAACCAGGACAACTTAGAACTTCCTCCAGTACCCGAATGGAACCTACAGAAAGGCTGGAGAGGGACTTGTCACAAGTATCCAGTGACAGGAGAAGGGGAAATGGTCTTAAATTGAAGGAGACTAGGTTTAGACTAGATCCTAGGATCTTCAGAATGAGGGTAGCAAGACTCTGGACTAGACTGCCCAGAGAGGTTGTGGGTGCCCCTCCCTGGAGGTGTTTAAGGCCAGGCTGGCTGGGGCGT
>NW_008613421.1:0-216 GCF_000691845.1 Merops nubicus | reverse complement strand
CCCAACAGGAACCATTGTATGATTTTAGGATTCTTTGCAGCCAGTTGTTGCTGAAATCTCCTGGCAGCTGCTTCAGGGCTGCCGTCAGCGCCCTGCCTCTGAACTGGCCCAGCCCCACAGCCCGTCCATGGTCCACGGCCCCACTGTGAAACTACAGTGTGGGAAAGGGCAGAGCCAGGATTGAGGAAGTGTCACGTGAAGGGAAGGAGGTAGGTG
>NW_008613420.1:0-522 GCF_000691845.1 Merops nubicus | reverse complement strand
GCACCCCAAATCCCCATCCTGGGCACCCCACACCCCCCAGTGCAGGGAGAGAGAGGACCAACTTCACTCCCAGCCTGAGCTCAGACACCAAGTTTTCCTTCTTTCCACCCAGAACCAAGCCCCAAACTGGGCCAAGCCCCGGGGCTAATTAACACCCAATTAAGAGACACCCCCCCACACCCTCCTCTGCAGATCTTAATTAGGACTCGAAAAGATTTCATTAGGGTAATTTAATCACCAAGCGATGCAGATATTTAAATTTTAATCAAATAAGAAGGTTCCCCCTCCACCCCTGGGGATCCCGAGGAGAGTTCGTTCGTTATTTGGTACCTTAATTACGGAATTAAAGAGGGGCAGGGCTGGGCACTAGGAGCGGGTGCTCAGGCCCTGCTGCCCCATTCTCCCCGGTCCCAGGGGCTACTCAGACCCGGACCCCCCAGCGCCGGGACCCACCCAGATCCCAGGTTCCCGTTACCCCTAGCCCCAGGGTCCACTCAGAGCCCGGTGCCCCGCTCTCCAGTC
>NW_008613419.1:2895-3167 GCF_000691845.1 Merops nubicus | reverse complement strand
TTGCCAGGGCCAAAACCCATCTCCAGCCCCGCAGCCCACCAGCCTTCCCCCCTTCCTGGGGAGGCAGAAAGCATCCCTCGCCGGGGAAAGGGATGGGAAAACTCCCATTGCGTTCTAGCTCTTGTTTATGAAGGGGGATGCTTGGCACCGCACTTGTTTGATCCGTTCTCCCTCCCCACCTTCCCAGGAATTATCTTTAATTTAAAAAAAAAAAATAAAAACAAAAGGAAGAGATTAGGAAGGGGAAGGAGAGGCTGGATGCAAAAGGCAGG
>NW_008613419.1:2151-2773 GCF_000691845.1 Merops nubicus | reverse complement strand
TTTTTTTGCAAGCGCGATACAATGGCAACTATTCAGGAATCAGTCCATATGACCTGGTACTAACAAGCCCTAAAAACATATCTGCCTCATTCGCGCAGAGCCTAGAAATCATGTTTTGAAGTGGAATTTACTTTGTCAACAGAACAGGTAACGTGGAGAGTCCTTGTCGTAGAGTCAAAGAGCTCACCGCCCCCTCCTCCAAACGAGGCGTTTGGACCACAAAACCACCTTCGCTGGCCAGCTGAAGAGGTCCCAGCACAGGTGATCCTCAGTGACAGGATTTCCTCCGAGTAAAAATAAGCTAGAAAGGAGAAATGCCCTGGGAAATGCCTGGGCAATCACTCTAAGCCTTCCTCGGGGGGGGCTTCCCAAGGGGCGAGCTCACACCAGTGCCTGGAGGGTGTGCAGAGAGAGTGGGCTCGGTCACGAAGGGGTTACGAGTGCACCCCCCGCCCCCCAGCGGGGGGGGGGGGGGGGGGGGGGGGGCAAGCTAAAAAAAACAAAAAGAAAAAAAAAGACCCAAAAAAAAAAAACCCGAATTACTGATTAACGTGATCTGTCAATACGCCTTTGCCCCGCGGGACTGGAGCCGATCTATTAACTGGCACCTCCTTTGCCATCT
>NW_008613419.1:0-1929 GCF_000691845.1 Merops nubicus | reverse complement strand
AGGAAAAAAAAGTTTCCAAATAGTATTTTTTTTAAAAAAAGTAGGTACGGAGAGCCCGCTGCGGGAGGGGAGGAGGGAAGATTTGCTCTTCTGAGGAAAAGAATAAAAATAGTGATTTTTTTTTTTTAAAAAAAAAAGAGCAATTGAAAAGCGTTATTTCCCGTAGCAAAGGGTGGCTGCACGCGGGGAAGGGGGGGGGATAAGGAAAAAAAGAATAATAATAAAAAAAAAGTGTAGAGGGGAGAAAAAAAATTGAAATAAAGGAGTACCTTAATTAAACCTGTCCCAGATGCAGCTCAGCGGGACCGCGCAGGACAGCAGCCGAGACCCGCACCCGCCTGCCCAGGAAGGGACCGGCAGCCCCCCTGCACCAATTAACTCACAACCCACCCTGCTACACACATTGGGCGGCAAATAGTGTGGGCTGGAGGTCTGGGGGTTCTTTTGCCTTTTTTTTTTTTTTTTTTTTGGAGGGTGTTTTGTTTTTAACTCCTCTCTGGAGGCAAACAGCAGCTGGCAGCCAAAAGACTTTGTGAACTGTTTCATCTGGGGAAAGTGAGGAGAAAACTGATGTCTGTCTCTCTCCGCATTTTAAATATCCTTGAATATAATTGACCCACCGCCGCTATGTAGCGTTTGACGTGGCTGATGGTGCTGCACTCGGGTGCTTTGAAAGTCCCAGAAAATGCTCATTTGCGGAAAGAACTTGTTAAAAATAAAGGGCTTGGATTAAATGAAGAGGCTAAAAAGCGTTTGTTTGTGCGACCGTTCGCATCGTGATCGTGCAAAGCGCTCCTCCACCTCACTCCCTACACCAAATTTTTTAGTTCAGAAAAGCCTAGTAGCTGTGCGGTACGAGATCATAGAAACCCCTCACTGTATTTCCCGAAAACCTCGTCTGTGCTGTAGGACCTGCTGTGTTAAATTATGATCCAAAGGCTGTGGGGTGGGAACAATCAATCAGAATACCTGGGGTAGTGTGTAATGTGTGTGCTCTTGCCAGCGGGAGCAAGCGGCCCCTGAACACAGTCCCCCAGCAGGTTAAATAAATATGATACTATAGACAAACCGAGAGGATCACATGGCCGCATCAATCAGCTGTTGATAAAATACAATCTTCCTTTAATACACGCTGGGAAAGTTATTTAACACTTACAAAACCTGAATCCAGTGCTGTTTCTTTTAGTAAAAGGGGAGAAAAATATTCTTTGAAAGTGCAACTCTTCTTAAAAGGCAAGGAGAGGTGGCAGTTGCATTTTCCTGGGGGATATAATAGAAAGCTTTTAATGAAGCCATAGACACTGTACAAAGTACGCGAGCCACGATGCTGGAAAAATACAGAAGCTGTTAAAAGAACAAGTCAGTCTAGAAGCGGCCGGAGTCGATTCCAGGCTGCGCATTAGGGTTTATTTCCTTCTCATTCATGATTTCACAACCCGGGTGGCTGAAAGGCTCCCGAGAACTGTTTCTTCTTGGCATGCAATTAGAGACGAGCACCTCCAAGGAGGAAGGGACCCGGGGCTCTTCCCTCCCAGGTCAGCATTTATCGGAGCTGCGGGGCCGCTGGAGCGGCTGAAGAAGCAGGACAGACGCGCTTTTTATTTTTTAAATAAAGTTTGTCCGAGAAATAATAAAATATTATCATTTCCTAAAAGAAATCGGTTCTCCTGGGTGTTTGTTGTGACAAAAAGTTGTTGGTAGTGGCTGTGGGCGGGGGGTTTTTTGTTTCGCGGCTGGTAGGAAGGAGTCGGGGTATCGGGGTGCAATGAGTTTTCCCCGCCTCAGGTAAGGCAGAGTGGAAGAAGTTTTGCTTACTGAGCTATAAAGTACACTTTGAGGTTCTCACCCTTTCGTTAACTTCCCGCTTTCCACTCACTTAAGTGCGCCTTTTTTTGTCACTGCCATCACGGTACTTTGTGCCACTTTTAC
>NW_008613418.1:0-435 GCF_000691845.1 Merops nubicus | reverse complement strand
GGCACTCGAAGCACTCGCCCCCCTGGGCGAACTCCCGGGTGTCCCTGCGGGAGGGGGCAGGGTCAGTGCCCGCCTCGGCGGCACCGCTCGCGCCGAAGGGGTCCCGGGGTTGTTCCCCACCCCTCCCCAAGGCTCCGTCCCACCCTGCTGCCCGCTCCGGGGTCAGTCCTGCTCCCAGTGCCAGTCCTGGAGCTGACAGTCCTCTGGTGCCACCCCATGATGGAGCCAACCTCACCCCAGTGACCAACTCGATGCCCTCCATGGAGCCAGCCCCACCCTGATACCCACCACAGTGCCAACTCCAACCCAACGTTCTCCATTGTGCCAACCTCACCCCGATGCCCTCCATGGAACCAATCCCACCCCGATGTTCTCCACGGAGCCAACTGTGCCCTACTGCCCTCCATGGAGCCAGCCCCACCCTGATACCCACCA
>NW_008613417.1:0-5846 GCF_000691845.1 Merops nubicus | reverse complement strand
GGCTGGGGGAGGGAAGGTGGTCCTGGTGGTCCGTGGGTGAGGTCAACGTTGACTAGAGCGGGTTGAGCGACCGAGGTGACCTTGAAGGCACCTGAGATGGGGCGTGTCCCACCGTCCAGGTGGCCCCGGCGCCCTCAGCGGGACCAACTGCTGCTTGATTTGGGTTAATTCCCCTGGTTTTAGCCCAAAACCACGTCCCACCACAATGGGTCCCACCAGAAAGCGTCCCCAGGAAGGTCACCATGAGGTCCCACTAGAATCCTGGTCGCCACAAACTGCTGCTTGATTTGGGTTAATTCCCCTGGTTTTAGCCCAAAACCACGTCCCACCAGAAAGCGTCCCCAGGAAGGTCACCATGAGGTCCCACTAGAATCCTGGTCGCCACAAAGACCACCACAAGGTCCTGCTAGAAGTTCTGGCCCTACAAAAGCCACCAAAAGGTCCTGCTAGAAGGTCTGGCCCCACAAGTGCCATCACAAGGTCCTGCTAGAAGGTCTGGCCCTACAAAAGCCACCACAAGGTCCTGCTAGAAGGTCTGGCCCCACAAAAGCCACCACAAGGTCCTGCTAGAAGGCCTGGCCCCACAAGTGCCACCCCAAGGTCCACCTGACCAGCTTCAGCTCTCCCAGCCTGTCCTCAGGGCAGAGCTGTCCCCTCTCCCTGACCATCCTCCTCCAGACCCACATCCTGCCCACCCAGTGTCCTCCCTCTTGTCCACTGATGGAGTCACTCCACGGCAGAAGGTGGGCCAGGCAGGACGTGGCCATCTCCAGTCACCTCCACTGGCCTTAGGAGCCCCAGGAGGATCTTCTCATGATCTTCTCAAGCACCGAGGCGAGGGCACGAGGCCTCTTGGCCTTCAGGAGTCAACCTCTCCCAGCAGCAAACCTCCTCATGGTACCTCCAGGTGGTGGATCAAGAGACTGAGTTGAACCCTGAGGAGCACCACTGGTGACCTGTCACCAGCCAGATACAGCCCCACAGGTCCACTGGTCTTGAAATAGGGAGACTTCCACCTGTTGAGGTTCTTCTGGTGGTCTTGGACTATGTAGGTAGAACTGTGGAGGTTCCTCAAGTCATCCTGAAATATGGGGACTTCTATCAGCTGAGGTTCCTGAAATGTGGAGAGTTACATCTGCTGCAGCTCCTCAGGTGGTCTTGAACTATGGGAGACTTCTCTGCTGAGCTTCTCACACATGGACTTCTATCCACTGAAGTTCTTCAGGTGGTCTTGGGCTTGTAGACACATCCACTGAGGTTCCTCAGGTGGTCTTGGGCTTGTAGACACATCCATTGAGGGTCTTCAGGTGGTCTTGGACTTGTAGACACATCCATTGAGGGTCTTCAGGTGGTCTTGGGCTTGTAGACACACCCGTTGAGGGTCTTCAGGTGGTCTTGGGCTTGTAGACACACCCATTGAGGTTCCTCAGGTGGTCTTGGGCTTGTAGACACATCCGTTGAGGGTCTTCAGGTGGTCTTCAACTATGAAGACCTCTCCCCTGAGGTTCCCCAGGTGGGTTTGAAACAGAAACATCTACCTGTTGAGGCTCCTCAGGTGGTCTCACACAGGTCGACTCATCTCTCTCGAGGCCCTTTCCTCAGGGCACCCTGAGATACGTCGATTTCCACCTCTTGATGCTCCTCAGGGGGCTGGAACCTGCCCCCCCCTCCTGCCACGGGACAGATCCTGCTCCTCGAGGCCCCTCCACCCGAAAAGGGGCAGGGAGTGATGTCACCAAAGCCGCCCTGGGGCCCCACCCCCTCCTCCTGCTCCATCCTTCCCAGTTTTCCAGCCCCGGGACGACCAGACAACCGTTAATCCGTCTGCAGTCGGCATTAACCCCCCCCACCCCCATTAATTACCCCATTAATCGCCTCTGCTGGGCGGGGTCCTGAAATCAATACCTGAGAGCCCTAATTAAACGGGGCCTAACGAGCCCGGGCCGAAGGTGGAGCTTCTGAGAGGAGAGTCCCCGAGGTCAAGGGTTGATGGTTTTTTTGGGGTCCCTGAAGCCTTCAAAGGGGATCCCGGAGCTCCCCGGGTGTCATTTGAGGTTAAAAATGGGGTAATTTGGGGTAAACCCCCCAAAAAATGAGAGGGTTTGAGCCCAGTGCTGTGATTCGCCCGAGACAGGCCCGGCCCAGCCTCCCCCAGCTAACGAGGAGCCAGAGGAGGGAGGTTTTAATTATTAACCACAAGCTTTGGAGAAATTAAACGAGGATTTTTTTTAACTCTTTCGTAGGCTCCTGGAGCTGGAAGAGCCAAGTCCTAATTTTTCATTATTTAATGACTCCTGGGGGCCCTTTCTGCCTCCTGGTTGAGCTCAAATGAGACCCAAACAGCCCCACAAGGGACCAACCCCCTCCCAGTGAGATCAAAGTCACCCCAAACGAGACCAAAGTGCCCCCAAATGAGACCAAAATCCCCTCAAGTGAGGCCAAAACCCCTCAAACGCAGCAGATGTTGTCCCAAATGAAGCCCAAATCCCCTCAAGCAAGCCACAAATGCTCTCAAGCAAACCCAAAACACAGATCAAAACTCAAACAAGACCCAAGTCGCCCCAAATCCAAACAGAACTGCCCCAAATGCAACCAAAATTCTCTCCAACGGGGCCAAAACCTCCTCAAATGAGGTCAAAATTGCCCCCATGCAACCAAAATCCCCCTCAAACCTGGCCATAATTCCCCAAACGAGATCAAAATTCCACAAATAAGACTCAAACTGCCCCAAACGAGGCCAGAACCACCACAAACAAGCCCAAAACTGCCTTAACTGTGACCAAAATCCCCTCAAATGAGACGAAAACCCCCTCCAATAAAGCCCAAACCCCCCCAAGCTGATTAAACCTGCCCCCTCCAATAAAGCCCAACCCCCCCCAAGCTGATTAAACCTGCCCCAAACGAGGGCAACGCCTCCCTAAATGAGGCCAAAATTGCCCCAAATGCAACCAAACTTCCCTCAAACGACGTTAAACCCCCCTCAAACAAGACCCAAAGATGACCAAAACCCCCACAAACCAACCCAAAATCCCCCAAAACGTGACCAAACCCACCCAAAATTAACAGCCGACCCCCCCCAAACAGCCCCCCCCCCCCCCCCCCCTCCGCCCTCAGCGCGGCTTTGTGGTTAAAAACCAACCATCCCAGGAGGCTTTTTTTGGGGACAAAACGGCCCCAAAATGACACTTTGGGGAGGGCTGGGGGATCACCCCGAGCCCAGACTACACCTGAGAGGGTGAAAGAAATTAGTGAAGTAATTAAAGGAGAGGTTTGATGACTTTGTGCTTAATTAGGGGGCTGTTAAAGGCAAATCAGCGCTATTAGAACCTCATTAATTAATTTTCACAGGGAAACAGGGATAAAAATGGGATAAAATGGGGCTAAAATAGAACCTCATTAATTAATTTTCACAGGGAAACAGGGATAAAAATGGGATAAAACCCCCTCCCTGCAGCTCTATCTGATGGCGACGGCTTAATTAACACTAATTAAACAAAAAGCTTTGGCACAGAACTCCTGCATGCCGGGACTCGCCGGGGCAGAGCCGGTGCCCCCAGATTGGGGAAAACACTCGGGTTTTAATTAATTATCCTCAGGGAGAAAGGAGCTCGTTAGACAGAGCCCCACCCACCCAAATCCTCTCAGATTGGGCACTTTTTTTTGGGGGTGAAATCGGATTTTTTGGGTGCTGTAACAACAGGTCGGGGCAGGTCCCGGCTCTGAGGAAGAGGAGAGGGAAAGGGTGGTACCGTGGTGGGGGAATTTGAGGAGAAAATCTGTGATCTAGGGCAAAAAAACAGAAAGGAAAGGTTTAAAGTGACACCCGGCCTCACCTTGGTGTGGTTTTGGGTGAAAAAAGGGGCCAATGGGGCCAAAAAAGGGGAAAAAGAGGCTCAGAAAAAGGGCCGGGAACAGGCTCAAAAAAAAAAACCCCAATAGCTCAAAGGGAAAAATGGCCCAAAAAAGGGAGACACTAACCCCAAAAAATTGATAAATAGGCCCCAAAAGCTGATAAATAGGTCCTAAAATGACTGATGGCTCCAAGAAGGGTTAAAAAGGCTCAAAAAGGTGATAAACAAACCCAAAAAGGTGACAAATGGGCCCCAAGAGGACAAAAGGAGTCACTCAAAGTGATAAACTCACCTAAAGCAACAAATGTGCCCCCAAAAAAGCTGATAAAGCCCTCAAAGCCAATAAAAAAAATCTACTAAAAAGTATTAAAGGCCCAAAAGCCATGAAATCTGCCCCAAAAAGCCACCAAATGGGCCCCTAAAAATGATAAATGCTCCAAATCTGAAGAACAGACCCCAAAATGTGATAAATCGGCCCAAAGCCCCAACAATCCAAAAATTAGACCCCAAACGTCCCAAAGCTGAGCACAAAAAACAAAAATTAGGCCTAAAAATTCCCCCAAATAGGGTCCAAAAGTCTAAAAAATAGGGCCCCAAATTTAAGGCCTGAAATAGGCTCAAAAAAAAAACCAAATAGGGCAAAAAAAAGGCCACAAAATCAACAACAAATGGCCCAAATTTCCCCCTCAAAATCCACCCAGCCCCAGAGGCAACAGCAGCTTCATTTTGGGCCAAAATATGCAAATTTAGGGGGGTTTAAGCAATTAAGATAATTAAGGGCATTTGAGGACCCCCCCAAAATCCCTAAATTCACAAAAATGAACCCAAAAAGGCCCCGGGGGGGGGGGGGGGGGGGGGTTTTTCCCACGGGGGGGGTGGGGGGCGGGGGCTCCTCAACAGCTCCTCGTTAGCAAACACTTCGTTAGGGCCCCAACTAGGTCAGGCCAAGGCTCGTTTGACAATGATTTTAATTAAAGTAATTAAAGCAAAGCCCTAAATTAGGCCTTTGATAACCCAGGGGGGGTGTGCAGGATTTTTTTGGGGTGAAAAATGAGGAATTTCTCAACTCAGAAGCCGGAAATTTAGGTGGGGGCCTGACTCTGACCCCCCCAAAATGCTGCCTCAGGCTCATTTGCATAACACAATCAGCTAATTGCTGGGGCAATTAACCCACATAGGTGTGGCCCCCCCCTTTTTCATTTTTCCCTGGCCCAAAATTGGGCCAATTTAACTCGTTTTTTAACCTAAATGTGGCAAAATAAATCCCAGTTTTTGTCAGTCAAATCCCATTTATCCCTTTTGGGGCTTCGGGGGATTTTTGGAGGGGACCTTTGGGATTTTTTTGGAGGGGAACTTTGGGATTTTGGTTTTTTTTTGGGGGGGGGCTCAGTTCTTTTTGGGGGGCTTTGAGTGGTTTATCTTTTCTTAGATACTCTGGGGGTTTATTTTGAGGGTTTGGCTTTTTTGAGGGGAGTTCTGCTGTTTTTGAGGAAGCTCTGGGTTTATTTTAAGATTTTTTGGGGGCAGGATTATGGTTTTTTTGGTGCTTTATTTAGGTTTATAGTTTTTTGGATGAGTTTACAGGAAGCTTTGAGTGGATTTGTGGGGGTTCTGGTATTTTTTTGGGGGGTTCTGGGTGTTTTCCCTCCGTAAAAAAACTTTAATTCCAACAGAACTTTTTTCTCAGTGGAAATTGGGCCAGAAAAAAAGTTAATTACAAATAAATCTTGCAATTGATACGAATCAATTAAATCCAGCACGAAACCACCGTGACCTTTGATCCCTCCCCAGCTTCTCACCCTGCTGCACCCCAAAAATCTCCCTTACCCCCCTAGTAATTTGGGGGTGAGGGTTTAAAGGTGCTACCTGCTGAAAGCGACGATCCCTTTGGTTCCAAGCTCCCCGTCGGGTGCTGGGGGGGAGGATAAAAACTTCAATTAACTAATAATTCATTTAGCGATCAACTTAATTTGCAGGGGAGGGCATTAAAGCTGT
>NW_008613416.1:12208-15689 GCF_000691845.1 Merops nubicus | reverse complement strand
TACGGCACCTCTGGGCTGAGCACCCCCCAGCAGAAGGAGAAATTACCTCATCGGCACCTTCCTGTGCAAAGAGGCAGGAAACGGGTCCCCACAGCCGAGCCCACAGAGAGCTCACCTTCTGCAAACCCACCACACAGGAGCAGGCCTCGCATCCCTCGTAGCATCCACACCTCACTCCAGCTCAGGGAGGAAGAACTGGCAAACACACACCCAAACCCCTGCCACCTAGGATAACAATTAGAGACTTACCTAATTGCAAAAATAATTGCAATTGAAGTGTTTAATTACCATACTAAGCAGGAAGAGCCGCTTCCGACTGTTCCAGGAGCACTCCTGATCCATCAAACAAGGTTTGGGGCTTGTTTGGGTGTCAGGTTTTTTTTATTATTAGATTGCAGCCCCAGGGGATGAAGAGATTTGCTAATTAGGGTCTTGGAGAACAGCTACCAATTCACAAACACTTGCTTTTAATTCATATACTAATGAGGCTGGAAGGGGGAGAAATCCAAAAAAATGCAGAACATCTGTGGCAGTTGCTGTGTACAGTGCTCCTGCCCCCAGCCCCTCACCGGGCTGGCTGAGGCCTGACACTGCTCAGTGCATGGCTGGTCTGGAGGACACGGTGATGGGCTGGCTCGGTGCAAGCACAGGCAGGGTGAAGCTGCTGCTGCCCCCACAGCCTCCAGGCAGGTTCATCCCAGCATCAGTCATCTGCCTGACCCCCACAGGGACCATCAGCCATGGTGGTTTTCTCCGTGATGAGCTAATCCAAGTCCTGGGGCAGCAGTTCCAGCCTCTGGGAGTGCAACAGCTGGAACTTCTCCAGGTGACACTTGGTTTTGTTCTCCCTTAAACTGACAACAAAAGAGAATTTAATTCTCTCTCCATGTAGCAGTTCTGGGAGGGAAGAAAAAAAATGCTTAGGAAGCTCCTAAGCAACATCTGCTTTCTCAGATAGGAAATATCCCCCCTGCCAGCAATGGGAGCACAGCTAGGGATGGCTGCCAAGCACACAGGGACACCCTCATCCCCCTGTCCCCATGGGGACAGAGGAGCTCACACCGGCCTGATGTATGGGACCTCATCCTCACCCTGTTCCACCAGTCATCCCAGGGACCCACAGTGCCTGGCAGGACTTCTCCAACCAACCCATCTTTCTCATCCTTGCCACAGCTCTGGGTGGGGTCCAAAAGCATAGAGAGAGGAGCTGCGGGGAAGGGGACACAAGAGGCAGGAGCCACCACAGGGCATCCAGGCATCCCCTCCCCGAGGAGCACAGCTAAGAAGTGGTGGCTGCTGTGGGCCACAGGCGAAGGAGCATTTTATTTGATAAAAGGAAAACATCAGTAGAATGAGAAAAAAGTGATGTGTTGGGGTTTTTTCAGGCTGTCATGTGATTAAACACAGAGGAGACAGAAAGGCAGCAAACAGCCCCAAGCAATCAAAAAATGAGAAACTTTGTGTTAGAAATATGAAGATTGGATTTTCTGGAATAAAATGCATTTCAGAGTCACTCACCCAACAGTTTTGGCTGGGGATTCCCACCTCTGGAAAGGTTTTGGGATCCATTTCCTCTCCCTAGATCTAAAAATTATGTTTCCACACCAAACCATCTTGAAACCAAGGGGAAGCACCTCCTTCCAGCCTGAAGGAGGTGACCATGGGGTCATGGGGGCATCACAAGGTGCCAAGAACCCTCCCGGCCTGTCCTAAACCCACCTCACCCAGCGATTACCCACTGCTCACGAATGCCAAGGATGGAGGCCCAGGCTGACCCCAGCCACTGCGGGATGGTGGCCATGGGGCCAGGAACATGGCACTGGGACTGGAGAGGGGACAAAGCCACTAGAGGGCATGAGTATGACAGAAACGTCCCCACATCAAGGGGCCTCTGACTGCCCCTCAGGGTAGCTGTCTGAGAGGTCCCCAAAAACCCCCATCATTCCCCATCTCCAAAAAGTCCACCCTTAGGAGAGGTCCTGCTGGCTTTGGTGGCCCCCAGGCACTGGGGTGTCACTGCTGCACCTAGAGCTGCTAGTGTTGCATAACAAAGGCATGTCTGTCTGTCCAGCCCCACGTCCAGGCCCTGCTGGGAGACCACCACCCCAGAGAGCCCAAGACCTTCAGTGCAGGCTGGTGGCAGCTCCAGCTTGCTGCCCTTTGGCCCAGGGACTGCGTGGCCCCCCAACACCCACCCAGCACCAGCCTGACCCCACACACCAACCCAGCACCTTCTCACACCCAGAAAACATGCTGAAGGGGACCCCAGACCCTCTCCCCCACCAGCAACGCACCTTGTCCCAGCGGCCCCAGACCCCATTGTGCAGGGCTGGCTGAGGAGAGCCAGGTGGCCCTGGCCTGGCAACAAGATGCGGGTCCTCCAAGGGATCCATCTGGCCATCGCCAAGAGCCACGTCCAACATCCTTTTGTCCTTTCCTTCTCCCTTTTCCCCCAGAGCGTCCTTCAAGCAGGCGCTTCCCTCCCCGCGTGTGCAGCCGGCACCGCTTTCATTAAGGCTCCTCCACCAAACCAAACACCATTTGTCAGGGAGACGGATGCCAGAGGCAGCTCTGCTGGAACAGATGCCCTCGTGTCCCCCCCAGCAAACAAACACTGCGACATCCGCCTCCCTGGCGTGCCACGCACCCGCACCCGCCTGCGCCCGCTGCCCGCCTGGCTTTGCTCTCCCTGAGGTGGGATGGGGGGCTGGGTCACAAGCCACCGTCTCCCAGGCTGTATTTCTGCTCCCAGCCTACGGGCACTGTGGGGAGACCCCCATGGGTGTCCGAGCTGCTCTTGGCACCAGGGCTGCCCTGTTGCAGCCCAGCACCCGCCGGGCAGGGCTGGCCGGTTTGCCGCCCCGGTGGTGTTTGCACAGCTGCCAGAGCCACACGCTCCCAGCCTGACCTGCCCTCCCTGCTTCCAGCTCCCATTCCAGCGACAGCAGCGGACCTCCTCCCTGCCAGCAGGAACCAAGAACTGCTGGAGGCAGAGGCAGCAACGCCCTCCGACCCCAGGCACACAGGGACTGATGCTGATTAAACGCAGTGCCGGAGCTGATAATTAATTTCTCCAAGGATGAATTACTCAAGAAAGCTCCAGAGCGAATATTCTTCCTGCCGCACACCCGTCGTGTCTACTTGGGCTTTTATAGAAACTAACAGCAAAGAGGGAGGAAAGAGCATCCCCTGATGCACATCCACAGCTGTGCCCTGCCTGGGCTCAAGCTGCCTGCCGAGGTCATGTCTCTGCTGGGAGCTCTTCCCTGGGGCCATGCAGATGCAGGCAGGATGAGAGGATGCACTGGCATTGCCCATGTTCCAGAGGTTGGGAGACCCTCAGCACTGTCTCTGGGCTTTGACTGATCCCTTTCCAGCAGCTCCTCATGCCCCTGACTCGGCCCACATCATTGGGACCCCAGTCTCCCCATGGGACTTACCCAGGGGATCCCAGGGATCTGCATGGAAAGCATCCTCTTTC
>NW_008613416.1:11266-12149 GCF_000691845.1 Merops nubicus | reverse complement strand
GTGGCAGGCCCAGCTGTCCTCGCCCCAGAGCTGGGGGGCTGGGTACCCATTCCCCCTGGCCCACATCTCCTGGAGCGGCGCGTGGTGTCTCTTGCAGCCCGGCTCCCTCAGGCGCTGGCACAAGGCCGGGCCGGATGCAGATTCGGAGCGAGAAGCCCCTGCAGACAGCACTATTATGCAGGACTCTCCATCCCTTTTGCTTAATAGGAGGCATTTTTCTGTTTCATTTCCCTTACCCTTGGAGCTGAAACCGCCTTTCTGCAGCAAAACGCACTAAGCCAAAGAAATCCTTCTCCTTTTCCAGCTCACAAACTCCCCGCCCTCCCCCGCCCACCCACAGGCCATTCCTTCCCCAAGGTGCATCGTGTTGCCGGAGGGACAAGTGGTTCCTGTCCTGCACCCCTCTGGCTGGGGCTACGCCCCTGGGCTGTGCTGACTCCGGGCTGTTTGCTCCACCCGGATTCCCCAGGCTGAGACGAGCAGCTGCCCTGTTCTGCAGGGGAGCCGGGCACCCCGTGACCCCCCGAGCGCAGCAGCGTGGCCGTAGCCCCTTCCCTGGGCCGCAGGTGCCAGCACCCCTGAGCAGGATGACAGGGCTGGCATAGGGGGCGGCAGTGAGGGGACAGCTCGGGCACAAGAGGGACAGAGGCACTGAGGGGGCTGCGGGGTTTGTCCTCTCCACTTATAGACCTGGCAGACACATGCAAGTACCAGGGAAGGCAGAGTGCCCTCGGCTCACCTCCCGCCTCCCTCCCCGAGGGCGCTTCACTCCCTTGGCCTCCTTCAAGGTTGAGCTAAGTCCACCGTTCATTATTGGGTAATTAAGCTCTTAATTAACAGGCTGGTTTCCCCACAGAGCCCTGCCAGCATCTCTCGGTGCCTG
>NW_008613416.1:1562-11225 GCF_000691845.1 Merops nubicus | reverse complement strand
CGGCGGGGCTCCGAGGCATCCCCCCTTCCCGTGTCCTCCCTCCCTCCCTGCCAGCCTGGCTCCAGGCCGCCATAACCCTGCCTGGAGGCAGGACCCTGCTCCGAAAAGGTGCCTGAGGCACAAGTGAGGCTGACACGTCTGGGCTCTGTGATGCTCAGGGAGTCAGGGCCAAATAGGGCTGAGACGTTCCCACCATGAGTGATGCTTAAGCCTAAAAATTCCAAGACAAGAAAACATCCTAGCTCATACACCTTAAAAAAAAAATCAACATTCAAGATATTGCTGCCTAAAGAAAAAATGTCTCGGTGACCTTCCCTGCCAGCAGGTCCCCTCTTCTCCCTCCTCCCCACTTCAGGACAGAGCAAGGAAAAGAGGTGGCAGTGCCATGCCCTCCCCCTGAGCTGGCTGGATCACAGAGGGGCTCTGCCCCAGGCTCCCCACCAGCCTCCAAACCCCAGAGAACAGCAGCAAAGCAGCTGTGACGAGCTCGGCGAGATGGCAGAGGCTGCCCTGCAGCGCTCCGGCTTTCAGACCGTCATCACGCGCCCGTTCCCCTTCACCACGATGAGAGCGGTGCCCTCCCCCAGGGCAGAGCTGCCCAGCAGGGCTGGGGATGCTGGCGGTTGGCACCGAGCTGTCCCCATCCCGCTACGGGGCCAGGCTGGCTGCTCCTGAGGAGAGAGGCAAGTTTGCTTAATCCAAGTGGGAGCTAATTGTGTTTCATTGAGGTTTTATCTCTGCAACTGGCAACATGCTCCTCCAGGAGATTTAGTGGGAAGTTGTCTGGTCCCTGCCAAGAAGGCTTTTTTTTTTTTTTTAGAGAAAGCACATTATGCATCAAAGTTGAAATTCAAATCCATTTTCCTCCATTCCCAGAGTATATTATGAGGCTCCAGATATTCCTTGGCACAGTGTGGTTTGTGGGAAGCCCCCAGCCTGTCCTCCAACACTGCTGCAGGAGCTTGGGATCAGCTCAAAGAGCCAGCTGAACTTTTTATTTATTATTTTCCTCTTGGTTAAACTGTTGCTGGGTGAGTGAGGGGCTGGGAGCAGGCAGGTCGGCTGCAGGCAGGGAAGGAGCCACTGCCTGTTCATGGCTTCAGGCGGGTGAACCCCACCACCACCTTCCCAGGGCTTTCCCACCTGGGGCTGCTCCTCTCCATCCCAGCCCTGTTGTAATATGTGCACCCCTCTGTCATCGTCCCCCAAGCCTCCCCTACCCAAAACCAGCTGCAGGGGGGGAAGGGGTCAGCAAAAGGAGAGGATTCTTATGGGAGTGGGGAGGGGGCAATGCAGGACCAAAGCCTTCTCTCAGCCAAGCCCTTTGGAGTGTAAACCCACCTGGTTTGCTGCAGGCAGGCTGGTGAGGGGGAAGCAGGCAGGGGGGCATCCTTCTCCCTCCCAACAACAGCCCGTCTCAATGCGTCAGGACAGGCCCAGCATCTGCAGTGACTGGAAAATCACGCTCCATTTCCAAAAGGGAAAGCAAAGTGTAAATCTCTCTCTCAGACACACATTTGTTCCTCTGCAGCAAGAAAAGTGGCGAAAGCTTTAATTTCTGAGCTGGGAGGGAGAGAGACAATGATACATCAGCAGCACCCCAGGCGCAGAGGAAGAAAACATCAATTCTGGGATTACACCAGCGGCCACTGAGATTCCTCCCTCCCTGGCTGTAACCCGGGAATATCGCGGGTTTGCCTGCCAGCCCCGCAGCTCTTACCTCTCTGCTGTGTTTGGGGGAAATTCGGACATCTTCGTGGTGATGAGGATGGTTATTGCATGAGCGTTTGCCCACAAAACTGCTCTGGGGGAGGAGGCAGTGATCCCCCCCGCCTGGATTTCACATTCAGAGCAGCCAGCTGCGGAGCTCGGCTTTCCCCAGAGGTTCCCTTCATAAAAGGGAGCAAATTCCACTTATCTATTGAGGGGAGATTTGCATTTTAAATATCCCAACTCTAAATATCACCCAGTTTGATCCTCTAAGCTGAACAAATGCAGTAGAGAAGGGAGGGGGCTGGGGGCAGCTCACCGGCATGGACCGCCAGGAAGAAAGGAAAAACCCAAGGCTGAAAGCCTGCACGGGTGTTTAATCCAGGCTGAGGTTGAGGCTGGGAGCTCAAATATGGCAGTGGTCTTCCCCCTCTTCCAGCCTCTGTCGAGCAGGACATGGGGGAACAGGTATCGGAGGCTTCAACCATTAAGGATTAGGGATTTCATGTTTGAGATTTTGTTTACACAATAAGACTTAAGTGGTTGCTGCATGGAGTGTAGGTGGATTCTCCCCAATGCCTGCAGAGGGATTAGTGCCTATAAGGCAGCCAGAATAAGCTAAAAATTGGAGAGATCAAAATGCAGAAAGAGGAATCCCACGTTCTCGGGGATGGGAGAAGAGGGGAGAAAGAGGCCAGTGGTCAAGACTGAGATGACTGTAGCTGCTGGCCCTGGAAAGCCCAGGGAAAGGCAGGGAATGTTCCTCACCCTGCAGCTGCAGGGATGCCAGGAGGCATCTCAGGGAACAGCCAGATCCCAAGTGTTTTTCATCCTCTCCTGGAGCTCCAAAACTGTCCTGGCCAGCTTCAGCCCTCAGAATCAGGATGCCCCCAGCCCTTCCTGAGCTCTCTGTGACCATAGGGCCATCTCTGGGGAGCACAGCAGAAGAGGGGTGTCCAGCATGGACCCACCAAAGCAGCAGTGGGGCACAGGGGAAGGCTCAGCACTGTGCCCTGAGTGCAGGGAGCCCTGGTCATGCTGCACCTACCAGGTCTCCCATGAGTGAGGTGACACTGCCCCGTGTTAGCTCATGCTACATAAAGAGGGGACACGCTCAGCTGTGCCCGGGTGGGCTGTGCTGAAGCCCCAGCCTGCTCCCTTCGTCTGCTTTTGCTGCCCAGCCAAGCAAATGAGCCTTCTTCTCTTCACCTTATTAAAGCCATGAGCTGATTTGATTAAAACGGGGCAACAACCCTCATCCCCGGAAGGCAAATGGGATGAATGTTTAAGACATGAAGTTTTCTCTCCCCTCCCCGACCCTGACAGCTCATTAACCACTCCAGCCACGCTGTGCACAGGGCACTGCCTCCTGCCAGCTCCCTCCCTGCCACTGACAGCACCTGCCTGCACCCAGGGGCAGACAACTGCACCCAGGGTGAGAGCTGCTGCATCCTGGCACCAGGGACCAAGAGCCCAGTGGGGCCATTCACGTGGAAAAGCAGCCCAGGCAAGGCAGGCTCAGAGCTGCCTCCAATGCAGGCCACTTTGAGGGGTCTCTGGCCGTGGCAGCCCATGACAGCAGGGCTCACATATCTGCAGACAGCCCCTTTTCCTCCTTGGCATCTGCGGTGATGAAGTTTGCTCCATCACTCAGGCTTTTATAAAAGCAGAGGGTGCATGCGCCCACCCACACAGCCCCACAGCCCCAAGCCACTCAGGCACGGGACACAAGTTTTATCCTCACCCCCGTCTCGACACCCGCGGGCAGGCAGGCAGGTGCTCCTTTGCCACAAATTAGTCTGAAACAGTTCAGAGAAGGACTAATTCCCTCCCTCCTTAATGCACAGAAGCTTCTTACGCTAAATCTATACAGACAAAATTAGCATTATCCATATTCCATATGCTCCGCTCCCTCGTGATGAATATTAATCTGCTCCCTGCTCCCAGGCATTAGAGATAAGGGCTCTGCACCGTGCTGCACTGTGCTGGCAGAGCTGGTCTGAGGGAGCCACGTTGCAGGTGGGGGCAGCTTCATTCCCGTGTCAGGAAAGGGACACTTTGCACCTTCCGGGTTGGAGGGGAAGGGGGCTGGTTTTGCGGCCGCAGAGCTGTGCTGAAGCAGAGCATCCTTCCTGCTCCTGGTCCAGGTATGGCTGCCCCAATCCCCCTAAGGCACACAGTGGTGTCAGGCTGCAGGAAGCCCCAGCTGTTGCAGCAGGTTTTGGAGATGGGTAGGACTCGGGCAGCTCATATTGTGTAGCATTTCTGAGGCCCAGAAGTGGCCACGGGTGTTGCAGGAGGTAAGCCACTGCCCCTTAGTGTTCCCTAGAGCCCAGGAATGGCTCTGCCAGCAGTCCAGGGCATCCCCACTGCAGCGCCTGGCCGCGTCCCGGGCTCAGCACAGCCCGGGCCCCTGCCCTAGCCCTGCTCCCATCTCTGCACAGCATCTTCCCCCAGACCGGGGCAGAGCCCGGCAGCACCCTCCGATGGGCTGAGCCACCTTCTCCAGCCCTGCGCCTGTCCCTCCGTCCTTGCCCTCCGTGTGTGGCCCCGGGCCAGGCCGGGGGTGCTGTGAGCGGGGGGCCTGGGGGCTGCAGATTGAAATGCCATACGCTGGTGGGGGTGGAAGGGATCCAGGCCAAGAGGCACCGCGTCGCTGCACACCCATTCGCACGCCCAAGCCTCTGCTGGGGAGTACAGCGTCAGGTCCCCATCTGCTCCGCATCTCGCATCATTAGCTGGCTGGTTTCCGAGGCGGCTCTGAGCAGAGGTGGGAGTCGAGCAGAGAGGGGAGAAGGGAGGCTGGTCCCAGCTCCATGCACCATCATGTGTCTGCAGCCTGGAGCTTGGGGGGATCCCACCCCTTGCCAGAGCTGGTGGCAGCGTGCAGAGGGGCACGGAGGGGTCGGTTCCTATGGCTCCCTGGGGTGATGCTGTGCCCTGAGCTCCCTGCAAGTCAGGGTCCCACAGCAGCAGGTCCCCTGCGGGCAGCGCAAGGGGGACAGGGTATGTCCTCACCTCTCCTGGGTGCTGCCCACGCCCCAGCCCGGCCCAGGGGGCTGCCTGGGGCCGTGATAGTCCCCGTAGCTGGTCCCTCTGCAGGGGCAAGCTGGGAGGCAGCCACAGCCACCAGCCCACGCAGGAAGGACGGCTCAGCTCTGCCGCATGGATCCAGCCACATCGACTGTCCCTGCTGCCACTAACCCAGGGCAACAGCACCAGGGCACAGCCCCTTTAAATCCCTGCACTCGCAGACCAGGCTGGGACACCGTGAAGGGAAAAATAAGGCAAAGAAATTATTTTCTTCTTGCTGGCAAGCCTGGAGAGCTGCCCGATCCTCAGCAGCACACTGCCAGCCCTCCCACGCACCGTGCGGTGGAGGACTGCAGAGGCCAGCATGGGCGGGGGGGCCCGGGGGGGCCGGGGCACCGCAGGGCCCCCCACACTGAACACCCCTGCTCGCTGAGGTGCCATGGGGCAGCAGGACCCATGCAGCCCCTCTCATCCTGGCATGCACGGCACATCCCTCTGCTCCATTTCCTGCCCCATCTGCCCTGTTCTCTGGGGCTATTTGGCATCTCTGAGGTCTAAAAGTGCTCAAATTCACTCAAAATCCCTCCTGAACTCCCCAGGCTGGGGCCACAAGGAGCTACCCCAGCCAGCTGTGCATAGCAAATTGGGTTTTCTCAGCAAACAGTGATGAAGAGGGGCCCTGTGGGGGCTGGGGAGGGGAAGCCCTACACCCCTCCAAGGTCACTCTCCCCCTCTGCTTTCATGCCTGGCTGGGTTCCTTCATTACTTACCCAAGCTGTAAATTGTCTAATTTGGACCACACCGTTTATCCCTGATGTGCACTTGAGCAGCCAGGTTTTGTTTTCAGGTGTGTAATTAATTTTTTGAATGTGATTTCTCTCCTAGGAAACTGCAAACAAACAGTTCTGGCTTTCAGGGCTGGGCGGCTCGGGTCAACATCAGGGCAGGGAACAGGCAGGAGAGGAGCCGAGGCCGGATCCTGGAGGACGTGAGGAGCTGGGGCTTTGCAGCAGCTCACCAAAGTCCTGCTTCCCAGGCAGAGCCACATCCTTTGGCACAACCCTCTGCCTCCTTGACACCACCATGCTCCCCGCAGGCACTGGCAAGGGCTTGTGAGGAGAAGCAACAACTGCTCTCCCTATTCAATCTGATGGGAATTACCATTTTTATTAAGACCTAACATGTCCTTGGCTGCTGGGAATGTGATTTGATCCTGGAATATGATTACAGTGGCTCCTGAGGAGCCCATATTGGCCTTTGCCTCACGGTGATGATTCTCCATCCCCAGTCAGAGGAGCTTCCACCATCAGATGCTCCCAGGCATCTCCAGCTTGGGCAGAGGCTGAGCTCAGACACGGCACAGGGGGGACCCCTGCAGATGCAACACACTGACCTCTTTCCCCTCAGCTGGGTTCTTTGATGTTAAAAAGACAATGCTGTGATATTTTTGCACTGCCCATCACCTCTAGTGGGGCAGGCACCATGGAGGGTGGGGGAGAAGCAGTGACCAAGGGTGTGTAACTTCTGCCCTGGCTGCACAGTCCTGTGCCTAGCTGGCTGTGGGTCAGGGGGACAGGGGTGCTCAAGCACTGCTCTGCATCTCGAGCTGGAAAGATCCTTCTCTGACACACGGCACGGATAATCACCTGCTGTGAATGTGCAAGTGCATCTCTTCACCTCTCCTGTGGCCAGGGAAGTTGTTATGTGATTTTTGCTGGTGGTTTTCCAGATGAAAGAAGGTGAAAATCACCTCTATTAGCTGGGCAGAAGTAGGTGGGAGAATCCATGAAGAAAGCACACTTCAGAGCCGACTTTGTGTGGGTCCTGACCCTCTGCACCATGAGCCCAGGGATAAGGTGGCAGTTTGTGGGCATGAAAGATGCTTCTGTGCCACCCCCATGCAGGGATTCAGGCAGGGGCCAACGCTGCAGGAGTTGGGAGGCAGCTGGTGCAGAGGAGCTCTGCACCAGCCACCCCCAAACTCCCACAGTCTCAGCCCTGAGGATGCTTTGCTCTGTGCAGGCTCAGCCAGCAGCAAGGCTTGGGGGACTACAGTTACTGACAACCCTGGAACGGGTCCCCTGCGCTTCTCTGCTTGCTGTACCACCAGCACAGTGGGTCTCACCAGTGACAGCTGCCTGCAGAATAAAACCACTGCTGTAGCTCCATCAAAACAACCCCCCAGGAGTGGGTCTGGCAGCGCTGCCCCCCGAGCAATAGATGCCACCACGGCCAACACGAAACAGGCAATGACCTCCTAAGGGGGGAAGCCACCACCTGGACCTCCAGGACCGTGGGTCCAACTCCTTGGGAATTTTTTTTCCTACCTGTTTAATTCTCTGCTGTGACTTTCAGGAAGGGACAGCACCATCCCCAGAGGCGGCAGGAGGGGGCTGAGTGCTTTGCTCCCACGTCCCGCTGCCCTTTGTGCTTTGAAACTGCCTTCCAAGGAGCTGCTTAGCATTCGGAGCAGGCGTCCGTGCTGTTTCAGGGCAAAAACTCTCGTTTGCCTTCAAAAACACATCGATCTTTTGCAGTCTGCCATGAAGGACAGCGCCTGCCCTCCAAAACGGGACAGCCGCTGCGCGAGGGCCTGGCTTGGCTTTCCCAAATGCAAATGGGATGGAGAGACCCTGGTCCCTGCTCCATCCTGCCACCTCGCCCACTACCATCGGGCTCTGCGTGCCCCCGGGGTTCAAAGGCAAAGGCCCTGATTACTTTGATTTCCCTTTGCTCTTTTTTTTTTCCCCCTCCTCCCCTGGAGGAGTTCAGCTGCCAAGTACTGCCTGCACAGGAGCAGAAATGAAAATTCCTGGGAATTGCTGCTGTCCCTGGGAAATTTGTGGCAGGGGTGCCAGCTCCTGAACAGAAGCCGGTCACTCTGTGGTCCATGTTTGGTCACTGGTGGGACCCTGAGCAGGCTCAATCCTGGCTGCCCCCAGCACCCCCTCCATCACCTTCTCACCAGGAACCAGCACCTTTTTCCACAAGGTCTGGTGCCATGTGTGTGTCATCTGCCTAATGGGAACAGCTGATTTATCTGCCTTCCCTCTCCTGATAAGGGCCTGACTGCAGGCTCACCAGGTGGAGGAGATGATACTTAAATAGCTTCTTTTCTTCTACTTCATGTGGGGATTATTACGCCTGCCTTGAGCCCCTACGCCCCTTCTGTTGCCAGCACAGGAAAAATCCCTGGAGTGGCACCACCAGCAGCACTACCACCAGGCAGGATGCGACCCTGTCCCCTGGCACCACAGCCCAGCCCCTGGCACCACGGGCTCCCCTCTCCCACTCGTGCACAGTGGGTGTGTCCCCTGGGCACCTGTGGTGGCATAGGTAGAGCCAGGGGGCCAAGTATCTCCTCCTGCACTGCACGCACCAACGCAGCCACTGCTGGCTGCTATGGAGGGTGAAAGTTGTCACTGCAGGGAGCAGATTTCCTGCACGCCACAAGCCCAGGGACCTTTGCTCCAAAGTGTTTGCTTATAACTAATTGCAGCTACTCCAGTGCTGACATTCCCAACCACAGACTGGTGTTGGCTGTCCCTGTAGCCTCAGCAGAGCCACCAGCTCCCCTGTGCCCCGCTGCAAAGCTCCAGGCTGTGGTACGCACCATGGCTCCTGGGGATGATAATCCTGCAAATGCAAAAGAGAAAGGGGTCCTGCTTCAGCCCACCCGTGGCCAGCTCCTCCTGGCCACACCAGGTAAATGACAGAGCCAGTGGCTCCCATTAGCAAGGTGAAGGCTGAGGAAGAAAACTATTGATTGTCCCTATGAGTTCAGCAGTGAGGCAAGCACAGCCCACGGCTGCAATCGATAGCGCCGGGGAGGCATTGTCTTGTCTCTTGCTCTCCCTGTGGCTTCTGTGCCCATCCAGGGCTCTGGAAGGAAGCCTATGCCATGCCAGCATCCAGTGTGGCTCCTCACAGGTGCATCCTCCATGGTGCATCCTCCACCAGGCTCTCCAAGTCAGTATTTCCATCTGCAGGAGGCAGGAGAGAAGGGACACTTGCATGTGCATGGCAGGAGTGAGCAGGCAAATACCAGAGCTGGAGCCTCCCCATCCCCTCAGTTCCCATGCTGGTGGCATGGAAACAGCCCCAGAGACCCTCTGCCAAGGACAAGGTGTCAGGCAGGGCTTCCTCTATGTCAGAGCCCTGTGGACTCCCTTCTCAGCCAGGGATGCCCCCACCCTCCCCCTCAAGGCTCCCACCAGAGCCATGCTCCTGGCGCACTCCCCACCCCCAGAGCTGGCTGCCCTGGTGCTCCACGGGACACCCTTGACACAACGGGAGGAACAAGGTGAAAATCAGGTATTTCTTTCCCTTCAGAAGAGGATGCCAGCAGGGAAGGCAGAACTACACTTCCCAGGGTGCTCCTGGCCCTGCCTGCCGCGGGGAAAGGCTGCGGGACTCAGTCACCAGCTCCTCCCTACTCCTAAATTATTCTCATTATTATTTATTTGTGGTTTTTCTGCACTTAACTGTCTGCCTCGTCCACTTAATTGGGGGATTATTGCCACTACCTGCCTGTCCACCAGAGCCCAACTCATTACCAGGGCTGATTTATTAGGAGTGAGGGAGCAGATGAGCACCCTGCAGCTCCCTCTGCCCCGGCGCGGGTGGCTGGAGCCGGGGGAGGGGAGCGAGGTGGCCAGGACAGGGCCAGGGACGGTGGGCATGGCTGTGGTTCGGCCAGGACTGGGTCCGACCCAGCCTCTGCTGGGCACAGAGGCATCACAGCAGCCTCCTCCAGCATCCGGTGGCAGCCTGGGACACCGCTGCTCTTGGCAACGCGTGGAAGGAACAGCAAGAGCCTGGCTGCTCCTTAAAAGTGTTCCCTGAGCTCAGGAAAGGCCAAGGGCACAGCGGCTGTCCTGCCACCCGCAGCCGGGGACCCTCCCCTCGGCACAGTGGTGG
>NW_008613416.1:1301-1509 GCF_000691845.1 Merops nubicus | reverse complement strand
GTGTCTCTCCCCCCCCCTCGCCCAGAGGGAGCCAGCAGCATCCCGTGGCACTTCTCCAAACCACCGCTCCCATTTCCAGGCAGGAGAATCCGGGGAGAATGTGGGACAGCAGGAGTGAGCTTGCATGTTGAGCACTTTGATAAATAAATTATGGCGCAAGGCAACCGGAGCTGCCCGCTCGGCTCCGGCGGATCTCTCTGCGGCGGCG
>NW_008613416.1:0-1084 GCF_000691845.1 Merops nubicus | reverse complement strand
GCGGGGAGCCGGGAGGGCTGACCCCGGAGGGAGCTCCTGCCTGACCCGCATCCCACCTGCCGTGATGCCACAGGAGGAAGGAAACCCCCCCGGGGCCACGCTGCTGAGCCCTCCTCAGGCACTCCGGTGCACCTGTCCTGCAACCCCTTTTCAGGACAGAGATGCAGGACTCCATTTTTCAGAGGGTGATCAGAGGTCCCCGTGGCCAAACCAATTACAGACACAAGTTGCAAAGTGAGGAGCCAAGCCGACAAAGCACAGACCCCAGAGCAAGACCAGGGCTTGGTGGGAGCTGTTCTGTTCAGCAGCAAACCCAAAGCAGAACCCCAGGTAGCCAGGCCAACAGCCTGTGGAGAGAGGCTGGGCAGGGAGAGGAGTTCCAGCCCCTCTCAGGAATCCTCTTGGCCATACTCTGCACCAAGGGCTGGGCCCTGAAACAGAGTTTTGGCTTCTCAAAACTACAGGGGACAAGTTCTTGCCCTTTGCCTCACTCACGTTCGCACATGCCAGCTTGCCCACATGCCCATCCCCAGGCTCTGCATCCTCCAGTGCAGCCCCTAGCCCCAGCTCCTCACCCACTCTGCTCCTTTTGGCTTTTTTGTGAGTCCTGCAGACCCCAGTAGGCTTCCAGCTCTTCATCACCCACCATCCTTAGGACACCCCACCAAAGAGCATGGGCAAGAGCTGTGTCAGGTGCAACAGGGGTCTCTGATTTGGGGAGCACTGCTGGCACCTGAGGCACCCAGAGATGCCCCGTGTAGAGACCCCTCATCTAGTGGGGGCTGGCAGTGCCATGGCAGGGGAATCACTGACTCTGGGGAGAGAAGTGCTGGACCCTGGGGAAGAAAATTATCAGAGGGAATTGCTGGATGGAAGAGACTGGCAGGTGGAGGGGTCAAGAGGGATGGCCAGGTACTGGGCAGAATCGCTGGCTACTGGGAAAACGGGGGTGGCCAAAAAATGGAGGTGCTGGCAGGCATGGCCGGGTACTAGAGGGTGGCTGTTGTGGGCACTGGAGGTGCAAATGCTGGGGCCCAGGGGCATAGCCAGGTACTGGAAGGAATGCCTGCATACTGGGGGGCAA
>NW_008613415.1:0-702 GCF_000691845.1 Merops nubicus | reverse complement strand
GGTCGGTACTTCAGACTGGCGGAGAAGGAGAGCAAGAAGCCCCGCTGGTGGCAGACGTACCGCAAGCACACCAGCCCCCCGCCAGGTACCGCGGGAAGGATCTGTGCCGCGCGGGGCGTGCTGCTGAGGGTCAGGGGGCTGTTGTTGGGGCCGTGGGTTTGTCCCAAAACCCACCCCATAAAGAGCTGATGAGGTGTCTCTGCTCCAGATCGGCCCTTTGCTAAGGTGGAAGTTTGCAGAGAGCTGATTTTAAACTAAAAGAGGGGAGATTTAAAGAGGGAGATTTAGGCCAGACAGAAGGGAGGAATTTGGGTGTTGAGGGTGTTGAGCCCCTTGGCCCAGGTTGCCCGGAGAGGTGGTCGATGTCCTGGAGACCTTCCAGGGGAGGCTGAGGGCTCTGAGCACCCTGCTTTAGCTGGGGCTGTCCCTGCTCCCTGCAGGGAGGCTGGATTACGTGACCTTGAAAAGTCCCTTCGCACCCAGACAAGTCCAAGATTCTGTTAATTGTTTTCAGGGGAACCAGTTGGTGCTGAGCTGGGGCAGAAGGCAGGAGCAGAAGCATGGAGGTGCAGAGGGAAGGCTGAGGTGGCAGAGTCCAATCTGCCTTGCAGTTTTTGTCCCTTTCACCTGCTCTGTAACGTTTTGCCAGGCATTTGCATTTGGGGACTTCGAGTATTCACATTTCTCACATACCTTTTTTTT
>NW_008613414.1:0-602 GCF_000691845.1 Merops nubicus | reverse complement strand
CTTGACCCCAACCTTGATGATCTCAAGCACTTTGAGGACCCCACCGATGGGAGATGACCCCAACCCTGAGGACCTCAAAACCCACCTCCAAGAGACCATCTCCACCTCGAGGGCCACCAAACTCCCCCAGAACCCAACTCTAGATGACCCTCACTTCAAAGACCACCAAAAACCCCCAGAGCCCACCTCTAGGAGATGACCTCCACCTTGAGCACCTCCAAACCCCCCCAAAACCCTCCTCTAGAAGATTGCCTCCATCTTGAGAACCACCAAAACTCCACCTTGAACCCACCAACCCCACCTCCAGAAGATGACCTCAGCCTTGAGCACCACCAAAGCCCCCCCAGAACACACCTCTAGGAGAAGTTCTCCACATTGAAGACCACCCAAACCTCCCCAGAACCCCCTCTAGGAGCCCACCCAACCCTCCCCAGACCCCCCTCTAGGAGGTGACCTCCATCTTGAGGACCACCAAAACCCCACCTTGAACCCACCAACCCCATCTCCAGAAGACGATCTCTATCTTGAGGACCACCAAACCCCCCCAGAACCCCCTCCAGGAGATGTCCTCCAATTTGAGGACCACCAAAACCCCCTTTAGA
>NW_008613413.1:341-8739 GCF_000691845.1 Merops nubicus | reverse complement strand
TATCACTATTCTTACCCCATATCAGCACGGCCCGGCGGAGCGCTGCCCCGGCTGCCCCTTTCCCTCCTGTGTTTAAGAGCTTGTCAGTGGCAAAATGCGTCTCAGCAGTAAGAGGTTTTTTTCTGAGGGGAAAGGTACAAAGTGGCATGCCAAGTCCTTTTTCCTCTCTCTTCCTGAGCGGGTGTAAGTTTGTAAGTTTAGACAAGGGTGGTCATAAGAGGTCTTTCCCCCTTATCTGAATGGCAAGGGCTTGATTCCTTCTTACGGAACCAAATGGAAGAGACAACAGAACTGGGAAGGGAAGGTGGTAAAGAAGCCACTCTGCGGTTGTATGAACAGAACCATGTTTTTCTACTTCTCCTGCCAGTTGGGTGGATGTGCTGGGAGAGCGGCAGCGCACAGCAGTGTCTTGGGATGCACTGTGCTGTACTGATGGGACAATCTGAACTGGTCCTAAAATGTTCTCTCTGGGTCTGCTACTTGAATGTAAGCTGTCTGAAGATGCATAGGTGATGTCTGCAGGCACAAACTTCACTGACTTTCTCAAAAGCAATCATTCTTAAGGATTTGTGTCCTTACGTGGCAGTAGCAGAGTTGACAAAACCTTTTTGAATCTGGGTGGTAGGAAAAGTGGAAAAAAACATGAAATTGCTTTATGGATAGGAAGTAATTAGAATTACTCTCAGTGAGGTGGGAAAATGTGAGACGAACCCTGAACAGGTCTAGACACACAATACCCATTGTAGCTTTCATTTTTCAAAAATTATCTCAGTAACTTCTGGAAAGATTGCTGGAGGAGATGGACTGTAGTTGTGTTTGTTTTTTGGTTGGCAGTGTAAATAAATCAGTTTATATGTCAGTTGATACTGGATATTTGCTTATGCTGTCAGTCACTTAACATGCTATTTAAGAAAGCATGAGTGTCAAAAACAAACCACTAATCACAGTTGAGTCATGCTTCTGTCTTGTATTGCATCAACTGGAAGACTGCTCTGCGGTTACTGTTATCTCAGTCTTTCATTTCATACACACTCTTGCATGCATGTGGAAGCACAGTGAAATTCAAAATTAGCAAATTTTAGGTTGGTTTAGTGGAAGAGCTCACATGGGACACAACTGAAAACTTCAGAGATATATAGGAGATATATTTTTGGTTTATACCCAGCAATACCGGAATGTAATTTGCTGATATGTTTTGGATGAGAGTGCCTCAGTGTATTTGTTAGTAAGAGAGGATAACTTTTCAAACCTTTTTTGGGGTGCAAGCTGTCTTCTTTCATCTTTTTCCTTTCACACGAGGACGTTCAAGCTGTGCCCTATCAGACCTGATGCACAGCACAAGTAATATTAGTGGTATCTGGGAGATCAGTAACTTGATGCTTGAATACTTTGTGTATTTGGTGAGAGGAAAAGTCTGCAAACAGCTCAATGACATACCCTATTATTAGAACTGCCAATGTATTGTGTTTTTCTAGCACTAGTATCCACTCATTCTAATGATCTTACTATTAAATATGTCATTTCATCTAGGGTGGGCAATCTTGCTGTGAAAAGAAAAACTTTTCTTACAAATCTTGAATGGAATTATTTACACTGTGGTAAGTTTTATTGTTAGTGGTGAGAAACAGGTTTTTTAAGCAATAAAATAAATTGGCATACTTTGAAGTGCTGGCTTCTTTTTTTTTTCTTTTCTCTGTACTTCACATTGAAGTGATAGAAATTGCTTTCTTTCCAAACTTTCTACCTGAATATGTCTCCCAGAGCCATGTATTTGGTACGTTTGGAACAAATAACTTGGTTGTGGTTACTATGATTCTTTAAACACATCTGGATGGGGGGTTGCTGTTCCTTTTCTGGCTACGTGAAAAACTCAAATACAATAAGCAAACCAAAGAAAAAATGCTTTTTGACATGATAAAATACATCCGGTCAAGAATTACTCTGACTGTAGGTCTGTGTTAGGTGTTGCAGTTAGGGTCTGGCGTTCGGAAGATATCGCGCTGTACGGAAAGTTAGGGAATACCCCCACCTCTAGTGGCTGCTGATAACATTTAACCTGGGACGAAAGCTGACGGAAGTGACGCTGTAAACCAGAACTATATAAGGCTGTGCTAACTTGGATAAACGCCTTTTTGCCATTCATCAAATTGATGTGTATGTGCATGTGGTCTGAGTTGCCGGGGACTGGCTCTCGTACCATTTCCTGAACCAGGTCGCTGCGTTGTTGATACGCAACAGTTAGGCTGTCCATCATGACTGCATTCTTACCCTTGTTATAGCATTCAGTTTATCTGTAATTTTTATACGTCACCCATCAGCGCAGTATTTGTCTGAACCTGTTCTGTTTTTGTCTGCAATGTAACAATGGTAACTGAGTATAGGGCTAGGGAAGAATGTGGAATACTTTGCACTGCTGGTCCTCAGAGTGATTTTAAAGGCAAACGTGTGAGTGGGTTCTGCTGCGGTTGATTAGCTGCTGGAGTTTGTGCTCCTTCCTGGCAGTGTCACTAAGAATCCTGCCAGCTCAAGCCGTAACAATTCCCTTTCGTGCAGATGCATGTTGGGGCAATACAGTGTCTAAAGTCAAGGGATATCAACAACCACTCTGTTCCCCAGAAAGGACCCTGAAGCAGCAGAATTTCTCCACAAAGGGAACAACCTGTTACAATTCTGCGACATGCAGAAACTGACAAATAAATACAGATTGTTAAATCAAGGAGGAATGAAGGATTATTATACTTTGTAAGGCAATGGACCAACTTCAGCTGTGGGACAGGAGAAGGCAAGAATCTCCATAATGCAGTGTTAATATATGAAGAGTGAGGCAAAGCACTTGACTTTCTGAAAAGTACAGGTGCCAAAGGCAGCTGGTGAGTATACTTCTGAGTGCTGTGCAGTGGGGCCAGTGCTGAGCTGAAACAATCACTTAACACAATTGTCCATTAGGGAGACAGTGGTTTCCAGTGAGCTGTGAACCTCAGGAGAGCTGGAGACTAGTGCCTTCTGTGGAGCAAAGATGTTGTCAATAAGATAGATCAGCACCTGGTCCTACTGATTTTCTGTGACAGTTCTTCACCACTGATTTGGAAATGAAAATGTCTGCAGATCTACTCTTGAAAGGTAGCCTGCTGCTGCTGAAAGAACTCTGACCTTGGGTCAAAGTATTTTTGAGTATGCTGAGCAGAATCATAGAATCATTAAGGTTGGAAAAGACCTCTAAGATCATCAAGTCCAACAGTCAACCCAACACTACCTTGACCACTAAAACATGTCCTGAAGTGCCATGTCTACATGTTTTTTGAACACTTCAGGGATGGTGAGTCCACCATCTCCCTAGGCAGCCTGTTCCACAGCCACACCACTCCTTCAGTAAAGAAATCCTTCCCAATATCTAATCTAAACCTCCTCTGGTGCAACTTAAGCCCATTTCCTCTTGTCCTATCACTAGTTACGCGGAACAAGAGCCCAACAGCCATCTCCCTACAACCTCCTTTCAGGTAGTTGTAGAGAGCAATAAGGTCTTCCCTCAGCCTTCTCTACTCCAGACTGAACAATCCCAGTTCCCTCAGCTGCTCCTCATAAGATAGGTTCCCCAGACCCCTCACCAGCTTTGTTGCTTTGTTAAAGAAGAAAGCCTGCTGATTGACATAGTGCATTGCTTTGGGAGGATGGGATATTTAAAATGTAATCTATAGATGGTTTATGATTATAATAATTGCAAAAATTCTGGTATAAATAGTGAGAACTTCTGGGAAGAAAGTATAAAACTGGTGTCCAGGAAGTGTTCCCAGGAGACCATAAGAAATTCCGGGGTTGCAGCTTAATTGGATCAAAGGAAGCTAAGAGCAGATGTCCAAGTGTCATAAGTTGCAAAAGTAGCAGTGTGGTGGCTTCTTCAGGGCTGGAAGTACTTTTGGATTCCCTTTCCTGTGGTAATTGGTATGTAAACAGGTAGTGATCTTCAACTGAGGCCAGTAAAGTTCTAACTGAAGGCTTCAAAATTTGGCAGTGTCTGGAGGTTTCTCCAAGCCACAGCAGCTCTACTTCAAATATGTTAGATTCTTGTTTAGTTGCTCTGGAAGACTGTTAGCTACTCTTTCTCTGATTTTTCTTTTTCCTTGCTTCATCTGGGAGCTCTTTAGACAACTAAAAGAAGCTTCCTTAGTTACTTTTTAAAACACGCTGTAAAATCCTTGGAATCTTGTATGGATTTTGGTGCATTACTGTACTTCTTTTGTGTCTTACAAGTACCAAGGGTATACGCTTCCAAACAACAAAACACATCCAACTGCCCCTTACCTAACAGAAGTAGGTAACGTTGTGCTTGGTCATGGTGCTTTTAGTATGGAGCAAGGTTTAGAGCTGTTGAAGCTGGGAACAGGAGCCTGGCAGCAGCTGCACCATCCATGTATTTCCGTGTTAAAGTGCAAGTTCTGCAGAAGTGCATATTATACCAGATCTTCACTCCTTAATTTACCTGAGGTAACTACAAAAAAACAAAATCCCTGATATCTGTTTAGGAAAAGTGTATTGGCTGTACCTCATAGTTTGGACTGAGTGAGAGAGAAGAGTACTTTTTTTTTTCCTCATTTAACAGATACTTTGACAAAATTCAGCAGCACCCTAGCAAATATCTAATTTTTCTCTCCAGTTATACGCAGAATAAACTCAGTGATACTTTAGTAGGCTGTTTTGCAAACTGTCTTTTTATTCAGGGGACCTGGGTAAGGGCTAGATGAAACTGTAAGAGTAGTGCTTTTTTTTGTTTTGAAAAATGAGCAAACAGTCTTTTCTGAGAGTCTAGGTTTTTTTCCTCCCTTACAATCCATGTTCCATTGACTGAAATAAGCTTGTTAGTTGTACATGACAGATAAAAACTGTGAGGCTGGCAGATTATTTTCTTTCTGTTTACAGTTGAAAGAAGAGTAAGAAGTCTGTAATATATTTGTGTTTTGCTCTTCTTGAGTTAGGTGAAGTCAAAAAAAGAAGAAAAGCTTGGGCATTACATATACATGAAAGACTACTGGGTAAATGTCATCCATTTAGATTGTTACAGTGTCTTGACATACTTTTTTTTTTTTTCCCCCATATTGTTTAATTATTGCTGATCAGAAAATATGAGCTTCTGTTGATGACCATGAATTTTGGAAGAATTAGTACAGTAAGTGAAAGCCCCAAGGAAAGTCTGTTGTATTTTACTACATTTTTACATCATTACTTGTAGTTGTTTAAGATCCTTCACATCTTCCTTAAGAGTTGCTTCTCTGAGTTCCAACTTCTGAACTCTAGGAGAAATGTTACCTATTTTTTGACTGAGTTATTAATGATGTTATCTTTTGTGTTTATATATGTCATCTGTTCTTCAGGAGGTAGTTCTATGCCCGCAGAAGGAGAAGAAAAATTCATTTTGACTTCAAGTAAGCTGATCATGTCTCAGCTTTAGCAGAAGACAAACTGCAGACAGATGGGCAGTAGGGAGTATTGACTCTCATGGGATATAATGGCTGTAGAGAAGCCCTGCTGCCTTTTGTCTTAATAAGTACTGGTATTAGGGGCCATATATTTAGCTTTTTTAAAATTACATAAAAGGGAAAGTATGCAGCATTGTTGGACTCAAGGAGAATGTGTTCTATTTGTGCTCCAGAACAAAGGGGTGCTAATTAAAACTTGGAAAAAACTTGGCTGTTTCATCTCGTCCTATCATCAGTAATTTGGGAGAAGAGACCAACACTAGCCTCCCTACAACCTCCTTTTAGGTAGTTGTAGAGAGCAATAAGGTCTCTACAGTCCTAATTCTAATTCCAATTAGAAACAATCCTAAAATTTTCTGTTAAGTGTCTCATATCATAGCACTTAAGTATTCCAGTGGTTACTTCAGTAGATAAATTCTTAAACTTACATTTCACAAGTGTCTTTTGTTGTATCTCAAGTGCTAGTTTTTGTCTTCAATGCAGAACCTTTGTAATATGTAAATAGTTTACTAATCAGTTATGGGCTTTTTTCTGTGAGACCAGGTTGAGAGAGGTGGGGTTGTTCAGCCTGGAGAAGAGAAGGCTCTAAGGAGATTGTATTGGAGCCTTTCAGTATTTGAAGGGGTCTTCTAAGAAAGATGGGGACAATGTTTTTAGCAGGGCTTGTTGCGATAGGACAAGGGGTGATAGTCTTAAAGTAAAAGAGGGAGGATTCAGACTAGATATAAAGAAGACGATTTTTTTTTGTGATGAGGGTGGTGAAACACTGGAACAGGTTATGCAGAGAGGTGGTAGAAGCCCCATCCCTGGAAACTTTCTGGGTCAGGCTGGACAGGTCTCTGAGCAACCTGATCTGGTTGAAGGTGTTCCTGATTGCTGCCAGGAGGATGGGCTAGATGACCTTTAAAAGTCCCTTGTCAGTCAAACCATTCTATGATCTGCCTGGGCTAATCGTACTTTCCCTGTGTTTGTCCTCTGAAGCAATTCTTTCTCTTGTGCTAATTAACTTGCAGTATTAAGGCCCAGTTTGATGGCCTTTATAGTGTTAGAGTTACTACAGCTTTCTGGGAGGAATTTCAGACAGTTTTCTTTGGCTTGTTTGCAAAGGTATAAAGACTTCTTGAATGAATTTATGACTCCAGCTCTTTCTGAACTTTGATTAATCATTAAACAGAGTATCCATTGGTCAATATATTAAATTAAAGAAGACAATTTCTATCCTTTCCCTCCTGCCTCTTGGGATATGGGTGACTTTTCACCCTCTTGTATTCAAGTTTGTGAATGTTCATGCAAGCTTCAGTCATTCAGGTCCATCATGTTTGAATTTTGATGGAGTCAATTCCGTCACTATGTCCACTAACTGTTTTGATTAGATAAAAAAAGTCATAAAAGTTTTCTCTTCATTGTTAGTGTCTATCAGCTGAAATGTTAGCCATGAGCTTCGTTTTCTTCTGAGAAACTGTTCTTGATTTTTGTAAAGCTTTTTGTAATGTTCTGCATTAAAGGTGCTGGGTGGAGTAGTCTGTGCTATGGTTAGATGTGCCTGCTTGATCTTTAGACTTGGAAACCTTGATTTTCTTTGAGAGGAATTGTTGAGAAACGTTTGTGCCCTTGAACAGTAGGTAGTCAGAGCTGCAAAAGCTGCAGTGAGTTTATTATCTGTTGTTTCAATACTGGTTATTATGATTTATTTTTTTTTTTAAACAATGACAAACCAAAACCAAAACCAAGTACCAAGTGTTGGGGTTTTTTTGTTTGTTTCTGAATGCAGTGCAGTTTTTTCTTTTCCATTCAATTTTATTACATTTTTTTCTTAAACCCTGCTAAGGCAACCTGTTTGATTCCACAGATTTTGAAGTAGCATATGTTCATGACACATTTCTCATAAATCTATTTCAGTTATACAGTTGTATCTATGTGCACAACAGCGTAGTAGGAAGAAGCAAAAAAAAACCGTCCTTATAGTAGAAGAAGCAGCCTTGATGCTCTTGCCAGACTTTTGTCTACCTTCCATCTTTCTGCAAGTGCTGCTTTTCCTGAGCTTGGCTGGACACCATCATCTTTGCACTGATTTAAAAATAACTTGTGAGTGATTACCATACAGTCTGGTTTTCCGTCCTTTGCATGGTGGTGTTCAGCTCTTCCATAGTTATCATCAGCTTGCTTTGGGATGGATAGCTGTTAACATAGTTATTGAGCAATCCTGTGCTAACTATTGAAGCATTTGTTTAGTCTGAAATAATCACCATAAAGGTAACATGTATTTTTGTGGATTTCAGCAGAGATTAATCCTCATTCTTCTGATGCAGCAAATTTTTGAAACTTCTTTTAGTGAACACCTTCATGATGATTTATCAAGGTCCTGTAAGTGTGTAATCTTACAAAAAGTTTGGACTTTTTAACGGGTGAGGAAAAAACAAACAAACAAGAACAAACATCAAAATCCAAACAAACAAAAAACCCCCACCAAACTCAAATTAAATCAAACCCAAAGACCACTCTAAATTAAGACCTGAATAGGAAAGAAAATGAAAAGATCAACATGTTTTCATAATTATTTTAACAATAATTTCCAGGTTGTTTTTTATATCTATGATAACAAGCCTTGCACAATCTACATCAGGCCTGTCTAATGCCTCCACTTGCAGTACAGTCTTATACAGGACCATTGCATACAGAAATGCTTGTACAGCTATGCTGTATCAATGGGCTTATGTCCGAGTTCAAAACAAGTCCATGTCTGTTTGGTGTGCTTCTGCTTTAATAGGGTAATAGGGACTCTGCTTTAGCTACACTGTTTCACATACTCCTATTAGCCATCTCAGGAGGGAGCCTGGTTCCATCTTCATAAAGACCTTCATGTAGGTGTTACATCCTCCCAAAACTGTCTCCAGGCTGAATAAACATCCCATTTTGGGCCCCTATTA
>NW_008613413.1:0-310 GCF_000691845.1 Merops nubicus | reverse complement strand
AAAAAAAAAAAAAAGGTGTTAATACAGTCATAGAGTGGTTTGGGTTGGAAGGGACCTTAAAGATCATGTAGTTCCAACCCCCCTGCCATGGGTAGGAACACCTACTAGATCAGTTTTCTCAGAGCCCTGTCCAACCTGGCCTTGTACACTTCCAGGAAGAGGGGATCCACAGCTTCTCTGGGCAACCTGTTCTGTAGCTCACCATATTCACAGTAAAGAATTTCTTCCTAAGAGCTAATCTAAATATACCTTTATTCAGTTTAAATATAAAGTTAGAAAAAAATATAATAAAGTTATATAAAAAAAAAAA
>NW_008613412.1:638-1024 GCF_000691845.1 Merops nubicus | reverse complement strand
CGGGCACCACTGAGACCGATGAGTTCAGCTCCTTCCTGTACTGGCGAGCCCCCCTGCCCAGCATCGAGGAGGAGCTGCAGGAGCTGCTGGTGAGACCCGGCGCCTCCTCTCCTCGCTCTGACCAGAGCGTGGCATGTGCTGTAGCCACTGTCTCCTCCCCCAGAACGCTCAGGCCGTCTCCGTTAGCCCAGAGACTGCCGAGGAGAACCACAGCTCTGAGGATGGGGCTGGTGTGGAGGAGGAGGAGCATGAGGAGGACGAGGAGGAGAGCGATGACGAGGGCTGGATAACACCCAGCAACCTCAAGCAGGTCCAGCAGGACACGGGGCACTGTGACACTGCTCCCGTCGATGTCCAGGTCGGCTGCATCACCACAGACTTTGCCA
>NW_008613412.1:0-366 GCF_000691845.1 Merops nubicus | reverse complement strand
GAACCTCGCCAGGGAAGGAGACTCCACATCCTCTTTGGGCAGCCTGCTCCAGGCTTGGGCACCCTCACACCAAAGAAGTTTTTCCTGATGTTGAGGTGGAACTTCTCCGGGCTCCAGTTTGTGCCTGTTGGCCCTTGTCCCATTGCTGGGCACCACCTCTGTTGCAGAGGCCTCTGCCGAGCCCAATGGCGTTGCTCCTGTGGCTCCCTCGCTGCCTGGGCCGGCAGACCCCGGGCACAGCTCCCGCAGGCCCCGCTCACTGCCCCGGTGTCTCCCCCTCGTTGCAGAACGTGCTGCTGCAGTTGGGCCTCCACGTGCTGGCAGTGAACGGCATGTTGATCCGCCGGGCCAGGAGCTACATCCTGC
>NW_008613411.1:0-13942 GCF_000691845.1 Merops nubicus | reverse complement strand
TCCTCAGAGGATGCAGCAGCTCACTCAGATTGTTAAAATAGAATTTTTAGTTTAATTCAATAAAAGGATCTTTGCAGAGCCCTTCAGGATCTATCATGATACAGGTATCAAAATGAATATTCAGAATATGTAAGTGAGAATGTGAGTTTTGCTGAGCATCTGCTGAAGGCTTCCAGGGCTCCCACGTCCCACCATGTTCCTTTGAGGCCACACAGCCTGTGAGTTCTGGACCCCTGTTGCCCAAATGCCTCGTCAGGAGGTAAAATAGGTGCTGTTCCTCTCATCTAAATGCAGTTGTCTGCCGTGGAGGTGCCCACACCTGAGTCAGGTAGCTTAGATGCCTTTTGTAGCCCCTGGGAAGAAACAGGCCCTTCTAGGTGCAACCTGTCAGACCTGACTAGCTCAGGATGAAAACAAGTGGCACCCAGCTTCTCTCTGCTGACTCTGAAGGAGGTCTTAGCTGACTAAATCGAGTGCAAATATCCTGTTTTCATCTGCCTGAAGTCAAGGAGTCATAGACAGATTTAGTCTGGACCTCCAGAGCCCTACTCAGAGCAGGGCTAACCAAAGTCAGACCAGCTGCTGAGGTCCTTGTCCAGCCGAGTTTTGGCACATCCATGGCTGGAGAGGTCATTGTCTCTCTGGGCACACCTTCACTGGGAAGGGAAAAATCACAGCATGCAGTGAGAACTCCCCATGACGTGTTAACTGCTGCCCCTCCTGCCCTCCCTGTGCAGCAGCAGATCCCCTCACCAGAGCCTGGTCCTGTCTGTCTCTGTAATCTCCCATTAGGGAGGGCTATAAAAGCAGGAGCAAATCCCATCCTGGGTTGCCTGGTTGTGGGTCAACGATCATCCCTGTATTCTTTGAAGACTCAGAAACCCCCCCAGGTGCTTTGGGTTAAGTACTGCATGCTCAAATGCTGGGATTTCCAGGAAAAGCTTTTTTTCTTCACTGTAAAATTAATATCCAGCACTGCTGCTGAAGTGGGAAGATTTATTCTAGGCCACTAATTTGTTTTCTATTTTGAGCTCATCCGTCCTTTGATAGCTGAGCTGGATTTACACCTCTGGGCACAATCTGGTGTCAGTACAGGCGTTGTGTTGCTGCTGGAGGCAGGTCCTTCAGCTATCTAAAGCAGAGCATCCCTGATTACAGGGCAGGTAGAAAGAGCAGACAGGTCACAACTGCAAGGCTGTGGGACTGTCATGAATCCTGTGACTGTACCTGGGGTTTATGTTCCAGCCTGTTTTGATTGGTTCCATTTCTTTTCTTCTTCCAGCAGTTTTATGATCTGCTTGTTGTTCTAAAGAAAATTAATAAACAAATAGTTTTATTCCTGTTAAAAAATAAACAAATAATTTTATTCCTGTTCAAAAATAAACCTCATTTTATTCCTGTTTCTGTTGGGTAGCTCAGTATGAGCATACAGTAAGTCAGCTCTATGAGATAAATATAAAAAAGCTGATATTCAATCAATTTTTATCTTGTGATGGATGGTGTTGACATAAATGCTAACCATAGTTAGGAGTTTATTCTGGAGCCGTTGTGCCTTTGCTGAAAGCAGATGAATGATGGCACAGCCTCACACTCAGGGAAGTCCAGAACTGCAGAAATGAAGGGGATAGAATGAATCAAAAATTCAGAGGCTCGGTGATTTGTGTCCTGGTGAAAGTCTAGGCAGATCATTTCATAGGGTTTTATTTGAAAAAGAAAAGAGAAGCTGCATAAATATGTAAATGAGACATCCAAGAATGAGCAAGCAGGAGAAATATTATTGCTATTTGGCTGGCTGGCCTGAGATGGAGATATATATATATGTATATGTATATACTGACAAAAACAAGCTCGGAGTCGTCCGTGGCTCTGGTGTGGATTTTTCAACACAGATGCATAGCTGAGAGCATGTGTCCCTGCATGTAAATCAGTGATAAAAATAGGGGTGGAAGCAGAAGCATCCAAATGAGCTGGCACCTCTATTCAAAGAGCAGGGAAATCTCTGTGTGCCTTTAATCTGCACCACCTCCTTTAAATCCCAAGAATCTTTCTTCCTGAAATGGTCTGAGTATTCTCAAGCACAAACCACACTCCTCTGAAATACTGGAGACCTTCAGCAATTGCTGGTTCATATTTTCTGCCAATAATTCTGTGCTCCCTCCCTCTCAAAATGTTTCCCATGAGAGACTTTCATCTGCTGATCTTGCCACCATATTCTTCCACAGCAGTGCTTGTTTTCATTCAGGGCTAATTACTTGAGAAACTATGGTAATCAGTGTGGAGGAGAGTTTGGGCTCTGGAAGATGTCCTCCTATATGCTGAGGAAACTATAGGTCTTCCAGGTCCAGCCCACAAAGCCCCCTTCAAAATCCAGGTCTAGTCCCCAGTGTACTGCTTGAATTGTGCCACCAGCATCCCCAGTGCAAACCAGTGTCCTCTCAGTTTAAACCAAATATGTTGAAAAAATTTAGAAATTAATGTTAGATAGATTTAGACTGAACATTAGAGAAAAAGTTCTTTAATATAAGGGTGATAGATCACTGGAATGGGCTGCCCAGAGAGGTGGTGGAGGCCCCATCCCTGGAATAATTCAAGGTCAGGCTGGATGGGGCTCTGAGCAACCTGAGCTGGGTGGAGATGTCCCTGCTTGTGTAGGGGGGTTGGAGCAGATGAGCTCCAGAGGTCCCTTCCAGCCTAGAACATTCTATGATTCTCTGATTCTCTAATGGAGAATGAAGACTGTAACACATCATTAAACAAAGAAATGACAAGAGAGATGCTGTTGGAGATTTCTTTGTAATCACTTGCTGGGAAAAAAATGAGCACTTTGAAAATGTTAAGGGAATGTAGCCGAGTGACAGGCCAGAGTTCCTGGTAAAAAAAAAGATCAGAACCCCTGGAGATGCTCAGCTGTGCATAGAACATTGTCATTGCTGCTGTCAGTTCTGCAGGCCAAAATGTGGAAACAGGCATCTACAGGGACACTGAAGGACTAATTGGTCTAATTTTTCTTAACAGATAGGAATACCCAGGACACTGTGAAACAGAAATTGAAGAAACATCAGAGTACTTTACTCTCAAAGGAAGAAGTACGTTGCCTTAGAAGAGAGATATTGGTTTAGGCATGCAGGTCATAGGGAGCTTCCTTCATCAAATTAACAGTGTGAAGCAGTTTCCCAAGTAGTTCCAGGGCATCAGCCCTGCAGTAAAAGTGATGGATGAGGGCAAGCTTTCATGAGAATCTCACTTCTAATAGTCACCTCAGCCTGTGAGTTCTGCTGGGTAACCTCTGAGGGCAGAAAAGAGTGTTTAAAAGGGATGCATTTTGCAAGCATCCAAGTTTTCTTCTTCTCCCCTAGGTCATTAGCCAAACTCAGGAAGATGGTATCCAGAAGGTGGCTTTTGTCTTTTAATCCACACTTCATTTTGCAGCTTCCCCTCCTCTCAACTCATCTCTCACAGGTCTCTCATGCCCATCACTCTAGTTAGGTCTCCCATGGGAATTGATGAACTCAAGTCTTCAGCCAGAACTTTAGAGTGTACATGCTGTATGGCAGGTGAAAGACCACAGCCTGGTTGATAAGTCTTTGCACTCAAGATGAACAACCAGCCTTTGGTCTGATGGAGTTCATTCTTTCCCCATTGAGCAGGACTAATGCTTTATTTGCACCACTCAAGGGGTGACACCGAGTCCCTGTGTTTGCTGTAAGGAGCCAGCACTGGGCACACTGGGGTGTCTTCAGAAAGTGTAAGCTGCCCTCCAGGTTTGATCAGAATACATTTTAACTCAACCTTTTTTTGAATGTTGTGTACTACTAATGCTCCCCTCCACGTCTTGCAGGAAGATGAGGCTCTGCATGGAGGGCAAGAGAGAACAGCCCTTTGCACCCTGTGGCCTTTATGCTTTCTGCAAACCTGTGTTGGAGGAAGGCACAGCACTGCCCTGCTCCTGTGAGGTCCTCAGGCCACCATCTGGCTTTTGGCTAAGAAGACTCCATCCTCCTCCTGTTTTTATGGGAGGTGTTGTGCTCTCTGTAAACACTGAATTTCCTACTCCGAATTATCTGGGATGATTGCCTTCAACATGTAAGAACACTCTCTCTGGTAATGTTTTTACTCTTCATACTCTTGTTTTCACAAGCTTTTATTCATTTTTTGTTGGCATTCATTCTCCCATCAGGAGGATTTTGAGCTCATTTCTGTAACCACACTTTAAGTTCCCAGGCAGCTTATGGATGGGGAAAGGTAACTCACACTCCTTCAGTCAAAGGCCTGACCGGATCCACGACAGCCCACCAGTGAAGTCAAAACACAGACAACGACCCCCACCAAGCACTTGTTTGTGACTCTTCCTCAAAGCTGAAAGTTTTAAATTGCTCTGGAACTCAGAACACACCTCTGAAAACTGCAATCTGCAAGCAGGAGGAAAAATGCTGCAGCATTTTCAGATGGTTCCCTCTGCTCGCTTCACAAATAACTAAGAATAAATTTGCTGCTTCCCACAGCAGGTAAGGCAGGAATAGGGAACAGTCTAAAATTTCCTGAGATGGGCTGTAGAAGCTGTGTGCTCAGGAGGAATTTGAGAGAAAAATGGTCAAAGCTCCCAAAACAACTCTTCTGTGCTTTTGAGGTGCCCTACGGCACCCAGACTCAGCCACAGATGCCACCTGAGCACACTGCAGGCAAAGCCATGGGATTGCCATTCTTTGAGCATCTCCTAGAAATCTTCCCCTCTCCTTCCTTCAGCTTTGAGAGCGTCTGGTATGTGTCTGTGTTTTATGGCTCTGAAATTTTGGGGTTGCACTTTCAGGGCCTGGAATTCGGGCACTACAGGCCTCTTCATCTGTACATCTCACATATCTAGAAGAGGATCCCTTCAGACCTTTGTGCTATGTCTGCAGAGGTGCCCATCTTGTGAGCTGTGTTAGTGGCATTACTGTTTCTAATAGTGGCATTGCCCATAAAGAAGAGTAAAAACACTGTAAATTCACAGATTAAAAATTTCTTCCTAGAAGAACATAGAAGTTTCTAGAAGAAATGTGATAATAACAGGATATTCAACTGATCATTCCAAAACCTGAAGGATCTACCAGTACAAATATGGCTGAGTCTCTCCCCAGGAGCTAGGAGGGATCAAGGACACCAGAAATTTCTATTGCTCCAAAAGAAGCAGCACTCGAGCTGCTCAGCAACCTCCCACTGGGGAGACTGGAGCAAAAGATGCACTAGATACTACCAAAAAAAATCTACTTGGGCCTTGTTCCATGTGTTTCTAGCAGAATCCAAGGCAACAGGTTGATTCCTCTTCATGATCTGCCTCTTCTAAGTACTGCAGCCTTGCCCAGAGTGTTAGGTGGCTGCCTTTTAAGTAGTTTCACCATATTTAGCACCTTGGTCCCCTCTGCCCTCCTAGGACCAAGCAGGAGGTCAGGCTGCCTTGTCCACTGTGAAAGTGCTTCTGCCATAGCAATAATAGAGCTGAGAGCAGAAATGTTAGTGGTGGAGTTTAAACACAGAGGAGAGCACTTCTCCCTTTTAGGCAAGATGTTCAGATGGGGCCCATAGCAGCAGGGAGCTTGGACTTCTAAGCAAGGAGTTTGGGATTTGCTCCATAGCAAACAAGAAAAGAATCTTCAGAAATGTTAAGCTCTCAGCTCTTGAGCCAAACATACCTCATGCCATTTATTCTCACAGCTAGCTTCAGAGAAATATTATGATAGAAAATCTTCCAAGTCTGCAGAGTTAGGCTGTTAGCCAAGCTGAGTGAGATTTCAGAAAGCAGCCTCTCTTCTTCCACATTTTCAGCCCAGAATTACAGCTGCAGTGGGTGAGGGCAGATTTGCCCCTCATTGCAATCATTCTGGGCCCAGTGAGGTCCCAGAGCCCTGCAGGTAGAGAGTCTATGCAGTGGTCATCAGTGTCTCCCACAGCTCAGCACCTCCTCCCTCTGGTGGCACCGACTGGAAGCTGATGAGTGCATGACATGCCTAGAGCAGGGTTTAAATTCATGATGGAGAGAGAGGAAATCTGGGACAGGCCCATAAGCAGTCGGTGCTCCAGCCTTCCCAGGTTCAGGGGAATAATCCTGAGCATACAAAGAAGCCTTCATGGCTGTAGCAACCGTGGCAAATAACTACATGTAGGAAGGTGGTTGAGGCCCCATCCCTGGGGGTCTTGAAGGCCAGGCTGGAGGAGGCTCTGGGCAGCCTGATCTAGTGGGAGGTGTCCCTGCTCATGGCAGGGGGGTTGGAACTGGGGGATCCTTGGGGTCCCTTCCAGCCCTGACAGATTCTGATTCTGTTTGAGCAGAGGACTCAGGAGTGTTGGCTTGATGGTTGGACTGGATGATCTTGGAGCTCTCTTCCAACCTAAAGGAGTCTATGGTTCTATAAGGTGCTCAGCAGCACTGCTCTCTGCTTGGACAGCATGCATGGGGGCTGTATTTCCACATGGATAAACTCTTCTTCCACTAAATGTTTAATGAGCAGCTGTAGCAATCCCTTCATCATGATGATGCTGTTTTTCTCTGCCTCTTCTTTCCAGCAGTGTCTCAGTGTGGATCTCTCTTTCAGGCTCACTGCATCCTAAAGGAGAGTTTTGTTCCCTGCTCCTGTTTGTTTATCACAGCCCCCAAGGCTGCTGCAGAGCCAGAAGGTGACGTGGTTCTTCAGCCTCAGATATTGGCTCAGCAGAAAGTGGTTCATCATTAGCCCAAATGCTCTTTGGCTCAGTTGCTGGAAGGAATGCTGCTGTCTCCCTCCTCTCTGGTATCATTTATTACAGTGGGCAAACAACCTCACCCTTTTCTCCTCACTGCAGCCCAGTTTACTGGGGAGAAATCAGGATGTACAAAAGCATCCTGTCCTGAGGTGAATACAATTCAAGGGATGAATACTCAGTTTCATACATTGTCAAACATTCTTTTCCCCCTGCAAAAAACTGTGAAATTATTTCTGTATTTTAGTTCCCTTGTGTCAGCTTTACAACAACAGATTTTTGTAAAGTTTTTGCTCAAGTTAAAATGTTCTTCTATCAATCATGTGTCAGCCTCAAAAATACCAACGGTTTTTTCACTTTCTGACTTGAGCCTCCTTCATGAAGATTGCTTCTGGAACAATGTGGTGGGTTATGAGCTACAGCTAGGAAGCCTAAAATAAATTCTCACTGAAGTGCAATCGATTATGACTCTCCTTAAAAAAAGGGAATAGAGGGAGACCAAGGTTATTCAATTAAGGCTGCTTCAAGCTTTTTATTTGGTACCAAGAAGCCAACTCTCAAGCCTAGAAGAAAAAAACAGTCCCTCTAGGAAGCTCAACTGTCACTCTCCTTCTAAAAGAGCATGTAACTGAAACTGATTATCACCTAATTGACATTAATAGGGCAGAATTTAGAGAATTAAGAGCTGTAAGGATCATCTTAGGGAAGACTAATGGAGCTAAATATTGCATGTGAAACTTAGCTAAACATTTACCAGAGGGAACATAACAATCTACAACCTATAAGGGAAATATTTGCTGAAGGAATAAGAAGATTGGTTCATGCAGATAGATATATATAAACAGTAAGATGAGCTCTGGGGAAGACAGGCTCTCTCTTTTCAGCACGAATTGAGATTCCAATATTTGTTTTAATTTGAGATGGCATTTCCTCCTTTTTAAATGGTTTATTTCAGATTGCTTTTAATAGTCAAAACAGGAAATGAGGAGTTGTTCCAAAAGATGGATTGAAACATGTTATCCTGAAGATGTTGAAACTAGCCATTAGCTTTGTCTGGATCTCTACCCTTTCTCCTACAAGAATATTTTGGCTTGAACAGCCTGATTTCCCTGTCTTGGAGCAAAAAATTGCTACTGGCTTATAGCCCCTAAACTCTCAAGTAAATGCAAGGCTGCACAGGAGATTTTTCTCAAAATATCTCACAATTGTGGCATAATATTTTTATCACAATATTGTTTATGTCAGCACCAGGTAGGCTGAAGAATTGCAGCAATGCAAACATCACTATCAAGTCTATGTCTGTGATCCTGCCATTGCCAGCATGGAGTTACCTGAGCTGGGGTGTTTCAGTGCTGGGGGAAGCTGAGGATCAAAGCTGCAGGATAATCGAGGGAATTGAGGAAGATCTAAGCATCAAACACATCAGCAAACATCCACAGGCCTAAAGGAGCTTCTCTAAAGTGCTTCTTGCTCTGTTCACCTTTCATATTCTGAAAACCTTTATGGAAATTATGGAAAGAAAAAAGCAGAGTCAGATTAAGATGGTCTGCCTAGCCATGTTTTATTTAGTAGTAATTTTATAAAACCAAGCAAAAGGGTTTGTGCCACCTGTCACAGCTTTCTGCTTTTTTAACAGCTGAGGTTTTTGTGATTCATTCTTGTGCAGGAAAATTAAGCTTACAGCTTCCAAACAAAGCCAACCCAAGCAGAACAGCAACGTTCTCCTTTAGCTGCAGTGTTTGCTTGAATATTCCTCTAGGCTGGAGCTCAGTGGCACAAAGAGAAATGCTAAGATGCTTCTTTCCCACAGGCAGCCCTTTCTATGCTTGTCATTGATAAAATCACTTCGAACTGAAACATCTGACCAGAACTATGAATCACGGCCTAAAAATATTGCATCACATGAGAAAAAAAGTGTAATTCCACATCCTGAAATGCAAGCATTGCTTTCTGCCTCTCTTATAAAATGCTTGGTCTGTTTTATAGTAGGTACACCCCAGATTTTTATGTCACAACTTGTTTATTTCAGATTTTTAGGTCTTTGCTACATGTAGAAGAGGCAACACCAGGAGAAAAAAAGAAATAGTTGTGAATTACATTTGCATGAGAAGAGAGGAAACGATCCCTTAGATAAAATGAATTGTGGAAATGAACTCCAGCAGTTTAGTCCCCTATTGATTTTTCTCTCAGATCTCTGTTCTGTTTGTTGCAGGACTCAGATGGAAATCCACAGCGAGTCCTTGCTCCCCTGACCGCCAGAATCCAGGTTGCCCTGGAGACATGATGCCACATTTGCAGGAGGGGAAGTGAGAGACCTCAGCCCTGCTGTCCTCTGGGGACCACGCTCCCGAAATTCCTCTGTAGGTCTCCTTTGACCTCTGAGAGCCCGAAGACAAAGAGACCCAGCCGAGTGTCTGTAACGTGAGATGCTGCTGCAAATTAAACGCTTACTAATGAAAGATCAGAGGGATCACTTTAAAAAGCTTCCTATTTCTCTGTGTGCCTTTGGGAAATAAATAATCATGGTTTTCAGCAGCACAGCCACAGGCAGTGTGTAATAAAAGCAAGCAGAGCAGTGAAACCTCTTAGTCTTATGAGAAGGTGTGACACTGGATAGCAATTAGTGACATCCTGGGTATAAGAATAGATTGGATTAGGACTGTTCTTAAATCCACATACAGCTCTGTCTGAATCATTCTGCTGCAAACACTGGATGGTATCTGCTGGATGTGGAAAGTAGAACGAGTCAGCCTGACAGGCTGAGCTTGCCATCCGTCCTCAGAGGTATGCAAATCCCTCAGCAGGTCAAGACGCTATTTCCTCTGCCACACAGAGGATTTACTGCTCCCCTCAGAGCACGGTGCTGTTGTGCTGCTGCACGAGGCGCTGGGGCTCAGAGGACGGCAGGCCCCGAGAACAAAAGCCTCACATGACATCAAGGCGAGAGCACACACACACACACACACACACACACACACACGCACACACACCCGAGCCTCGGGGCAGGCGAGTGCAGCTCATCCCCCTCTCTGCAGCACCCGGCAGCAAACGGAGCGTGCGGTGGAAATGAGGACAGCGAGGAGGGGATCCAGGAACACTGGCTGCTTCCCCGTGAGACTGGGAACAGGGGGCTCCTGAGGAAGCCTGTGCACGGGGAATGGGTTGGAGGGTCCTGATAAAAACCCCGTGCTGAGGACAAGGTTTCACACTGCTGCTGAAAGGAAAAAGAGCAACACTGGCAGTGCCAGGGGCAGAATGGCATCTGCTGTTCCCACACCCCTCAGCCCCAGTCTTCAAGCCTCGTGGGTCCCTGTGTGAGCAGTGCTGGACAAAGCAATGCACAGGAGACAGGCAGGAGGGAGACAGACTGGAGGCAGAGATGAGCACTCTGCAAACGATGTTCCTGCTGGGGAAAGGAGACTCCTTCCTGGAAGTGACTGCTTGTAACCTGGCAGGAATGATGTACTTTCTGTCCTGCGGAAGGCCCAGGCCTGTGGCTTCTGGGTTTGCTGCTGCTCACAGACGCAGCATCAAATCCCTGGCTCAGAGCAAGCCACTGCCTTTCCCCCATCCTGTCTCCTCAGACAGTCAGGAGGAAAGTCTCTGATGGACCTAACCTCTGTCAATTAAAGGAGCATCAAATCCTGGGCTCAGAGCAAGCAACTGCCTTGCCCCCATCCTGTCTCCTCAGACAGTCAGGAGGAAAAGCCTGGCAGTCACTGATGGACCTAACCTCTGTAAATTAAAGGCATTTTTAATCTAACCCTCTTAATGTTTTTCACCTTTGCCATACCTGTGGCAATAAATCCCACTCTAAACATTTCACTCATTCTCTCAGGGTTTGACCTATGCCTCTGAAGTTTCACAGGGCTTACCCAGGCACTGGAGGCAGAAGCCTGGGCTGGAGCTGCCCTGTTTTACTGGAGCAGTGAGTCCAGGCTTCCTCAGACAGGACTTGGTACACTCCACCCTAACACAGGAATGTAAATAACGAGGCACACATTCAGAACCTATAATAACAACACATGCTAATTGCACACTAATAGCCATCAAACCCATATTCAATCTGATTGTGTTCTGTGCTCCCCTCAGGGCATGGCACAGTCATAATTAATAATGTTATTTAATAGCAATAATAAGGCAAATGCAGCTTATAAGTTTGTGGGTAAGGTTAATGAATGGGGTCTGATCATTAGAATTCAATTGTCTTTGTAGCAAGGACTTTGGAAAGGAATTCTGATAGAGGGCCTAGCCTGCTTGGGGGCTGAATATTTATTATTATTATTGTATTTTTGGCCATGGGATCCTCCACCTCAGCAATCCAAGTACAAAAGGCTGCTTCCTGTCTTGACAGGTTTACAGTCCAGGTAATTCAGTGTAAAAGAAATAATGAACAAAGATTGTGGTAACAATTTACCTTCTACAAGGCAGAGCCTTTGGTGTTTCTGCTCATGCTCAGGTGCTCTCCAGCTTCCACAGCCCTGCCACAGACTATCACACACCAGCCAGTGTGCAGTAGTGTGCTTGGCAGCATGGAGTTGGGGAGTGTGTTGCCTATGTTGGACCCCAAACCTCCAGCTCGAGCCCAGCTGTGAACAACACCACACATGCTCAGGTGCTCTCCAGCTTCCACAGCCCTGCCACAGACTATCACACACCAGCCAGTGTGCAGAAGTGTGCTTGGCAGCATGGATTTGGGGAGTGTGAGTGTTGCCTATGTTGGACCCCAAGCCTCCAGCTCAAACCCAGCTGTGAACACCACAGTGAAGTCACAAAGACACAGAGAATGATGAAAGCAGCAGTGAGGCTTTTAAAAGGTAACTGCAGATGTCAGAATTTTGATTGTCAAGGACTGCAGTGCTACAGCAGAAGAATGTTTCTGCAGAAGGAGAGCTGGAAGGAGTATTTTTTTGGCAGATGGTTGCAGTCACAGGGTGACATACTCAGAACCAGGCTCTTCTCTGAGAAATGCCATTCACAGGTAAAAGAAAGGGTTTTTTAAAGTCTGTTCTCCCAGAGGACAAAGAAAGTTCTAATTTGGTCGGCTCTGAGTCACAGCCTAACAAAATGAAAAGTAGATATAGCACAGATACCAGAGTCACTTGGTAGGTGATGATAAAGGCAAAAGCAGCAGCGTGTGCTACACAGTGCTCTGCAAAAGCCTGGTTTGAAACCCATCCTGAGTGCAGCCAGGGCTGAGGCGCAGCGTGAGCCGGCACTGACCTCTGCTGGGCACAGGGCTCCAGAGCTGGGGGAGCCCTTCAGCTCAAAACAAAACACCTCAGCAGAAGGTTGTCCCAGGGCTTGTGCCTGGCAGCTCTGAAGCTACAGTCGGCATAGTTTTACTGTCAGGAATCTCTCACTGTCTGTGTCAGGAACGATCACATCTGTTGTAAAGTCTAGAAGCAGATTTTTTTATGGCCAAAAGAAAACAAAGCACACTTAGAATTTGCTTAGTAAAACAGATAAGTCAGCTATTGGTCAGTAAAATTAACTGAGGCTAAAATTCACTCTCCTTTTCAGATATTTATTATCAATGGGCATTAGCAGAACACCAATAGTCTAAAGAAAAAAAATCCTGAGGAAACATAAACATGCATCTCATATCATATGAAGAGTCTTAGTGCTACTTTTTCTACAGTCAAAAAATACAGAATGAGAAGGGCTTATACATTTTCAATGTCTGCCCCAAAAGTGCTTGCTTACCTCTCACTTTAAAGTTATTTTCCATAGGAAAAGTCCTGTAAGTGTTTTGGAGCTCTTCTTTAATCCAAAGAAGAAAAACAACACCAAGGATGTGATTCCATAAGGCTAACCTTCAGATGGAACTGCCAGAGTTGGGTGTTCTCAGACAGTTAACGTGCAGCACAGGTTTCCCTGAAGCTAACAAAGATTGGGTTTTGTGCTTTTAGCACCTGCAGACAGTGAGGTTTCTGGGAAACATTTGGTCAAGAAGGCTCAGAGAAATGGGAGCTTGCATTTGGTCTTGCAGAAGAGCTTTGTCACTGCTGTGGGTTGTCCTTGTTTCCTTTGCACCCTGAATCATTGCACAAGAATTTTTAGCCCCACAGCATGGACATTTATTCTCACCTCAGAATGTCAGAGGAGGGAAGGAGCAGGAAGGTCTCAAGACATGTGAATTCCCCACTGCAAGTCTATGAAAGGAAGGAGGAAGAACTTCCACGAGCAGAGCAGGATGCCAGGCAATGCCCCAGATTTACTGTCTTACTGTTTGGGAGTAAGGGACACTGTCTCAGCCTCTGATTGATATGAAGCCAATCTGTGTCCCAAAGTTGGTGCCATCACGAAAGTGAGAGTAGAATTTATCAGGGTGGCAGGCTGTACAGAAAGTGATATTCTGGTTCTGGTCTGGGACAGAATCATCCTGGATGTTCTCAGGAAGAATCCCACCACTCTCAAGAAGAATCCTTAAAGAAAGAGAAACAGAAAAGGATATTTTTTGTACACCCTCACATTCCTTGAGCCATTATCATTGAAACAGCACCTCAAGCAACAATTAAACACGCTGTGCCAATATTGTGATTTGGACTTTAATTTAGAGTTCTTTTTAATTTCTTCCAGTATTAGGCTATAATAATTGCTTTTATGCAACCAGTAAAATCACATTTAATTTGAACATTTCTCTGTAATCCATAAACTAACAGTATCATAGTAAAAGAAAGGCTGGAACCCAGCAAGAGCAAGCAGGTATCATTCATGCCAAGGTATCATTTGTGGATCTGCAAAGTACTGGAGAGCACTTTAAGATGGGGATGACCCTCACCATAGTAGTGCTGGATAATACAGCATCAAATAGTTGTTGCTAATTAATGTGGCACTAGTCTTTTGCTCACTCAGCAGGCTCACCGTGTGGCTCGTCGAATGTCGATGTAGGGACTTGCGAGTCAAAGAGTCTCACACACTTTGGGTCAATCCTGTGAAACTCTTTTGCTGATTCGTGAGGGAGTTTGTAGCAGCAAGGCCCCACAGAGGGGCCCAGCACCACCAGGATGTGTCTCAGCTCACAGCCATACTCGGACACCATGGCACTGACTGTGGCCATCGACACTCCCAACAACGTGCCTCTCCATCCTGGGGGGACAGGGGTTGGGAAGGACTTGCATGAAGTGTCTCCCTAAATTTTAATAGCTAAAATATATGCTATTATTAAAGGTAAAATAATAGAAATATTTAAATATAAAAATAAATACTTATATCTAATAATAAA